>NC_081760.1:39669255-39779255 GCF_963082965.1 Carassius carassius
TTTGAAAAAATGCCTTCCATTTCCAATGCAAGTTTAAGAAATTTATTATCAAAACCGCTTTGTGTTCAGAACTGAAAGTGAAAGAAAGAAGAGAGACATTAAGGAGAGATGGAGATAAACGACCACACATCCAGACAGATTAGCATCAATTCAAATATATCTGTCCTCTGGCAATGTCCTCACCTCATCTAAATCCGAAGATCAGTGGTCACATGATTTCCTCAAGTGGTCATATATTTCCATGCAGTGACCTGCTGAGCAGCCAAACTTTGACATTCAAACATCTGATAGCATGCTATGCAAATATTTAATTTATTAATCAAATGTTTGTTACTGAGGATAAATGTCTGGTGTTCGTTTTGATATTGCTTAATGGAAATGTACGATTATACATGTAAATATAAAAGAATGTCTCTTCTCTGGCTGAAAGAATCCAGCGACGTCTCAGAAACATATCTTAAATGCTGTTTTACATTATTTTTTATTATTATTTTATTTTTTAAATGATCATTAGATGTGTTTTATAGCTCAATTTGTGATACAATATTCATACAATTATACACTTTCTTCTTTAAACAAACACATTGGATATATTTCCTGCAGTCTGAATGCAAAGACTCGACCAAACATCCTAAATGTGTTTGGGATTGAGAGGAGCACTTGTGGATATGTGATATGCTGTTGTGATTTATCTGTCGAGATTCAATTGTAATGACTCTATTAGACTCTTTGAAGAAGCTGAATGATGCGGGTTTTTATCGGGTGCCGTTTGTAAAGCTGCTCATGCTGAAAATAACAGCAACATTTTGTCACATTTAGCTTCAAACAATGTTTAAAAAACTGGTATGAATTTTAGACGGTCACTTTTTTAGCACATTTACAACAATATTTGTCAACTTAGAGATATTTTAAATAGTTAAATATAAATATTAAATGTTACACCTAAATGTTAAATGTTAAATCTAAATGCTAAATCTAAATCTAAATGTAAATATAAAATCTAAATGTTAAATCTAAATGTTAAATCTAAATACAAATTTAAATCTAAATGTTAAATCTAAATGCTAAATCTAAATGTTCAATCTAAATGTTAAATCTAACTCTAAATCTAAATGTTGAATCTAAATGTTTCGGATGAAACTAAATATTTAGCTAATATGCAAATTCAAAATGCCGGAAGGGCCAAAATAAAAGCTCGATGAGGTCAGTGTGTGTTTATAGCATTGTGTTAAATAAGGAACGAATAAAAATCATCTCATCCGAGGAAATTGACTCTTGGACATGTATTATCTTGATAATGACTACCTAAAATAATAAACACGTTTGGAGAAACTGTATTTGAAGAGTACGCTAGTGTATGTAGATATTAATGTTAGGGAACAATGTTTATTATCTGATCCACACTCCGGAACAGAAGAGGGCGGTATTGCGCCAATAAGCTGGATGCCAACCGCCGTTAAACTGGGAAGAAGACGAATATGACGGCTTGCTGTGAGTTACAATGGTGAGAATATATTTTTTTCACGAAATAATTATTTAAATTTAAGAATACAAGTTATTTTCATACAGTGGTATTGATTTTGGAGTTAATAATCTATTAAATCTAAGGTGTAAAGTCAGCAACATATAAGCAAAAGGTGTAAAGACGCTATCCTCCGGTTTCACAGGAAAGATCTTGAGCCATGGCCTGATCCTGGCTTAATCTAAACCCTGTTTGTTACTTACATAATATAGCATATTTGTGATTGTGCTGTAAAAACACGTTTTATAATGAATAACTAACAGGGGAGCTCCATTAAGTACACGACTCAAAAGTGGATTTACATAAACCATATATACATCTTGAAGACTATTACTAAATGTCTGTCATCTGACAGGATAGTCTTTGATAAGTATTGCAGGTGAGCACATTTAACAGACATGAAAGAGGCATCTGAGTTCACTCATTGTTGTCAACACTGCTTTAGATGAGTGTAAGTCATGTAATCAAACAAATCTACATAAAGTAACTAAACACAGGTTATCTATTTTATTTGTCCATTTGCCATATTGATTATTTTAGGAACATTCGTTTTGGATAAAAAGCGAGTTACATCAGTTACTAACTAAACATGTAGATGCAGTATATTACAGATAAATCACAGAGGAGACTGACTCTTGTCTGGATGTTACAGAGACAGATGAGACACATGTGTGTTTATCTGCTGAAGAGTGACTGATGAAGGAATGCTGCCATCAAAGGATTTGTGTAAGTACACTACAAAAATAAATGAAACATTTTAATTAGAGTAATTTCAAAGAGTTATAACAGCACTTTTCTTATTGTTGATTTCTGTGCATTTGCTGCAGATCTTTTGTGGTGGAGCAGGTCCTGCAAGGAAAGGGGAAAAAAGGAAATACCTGAAACAAAATAATAAAGTAATGACTATTTTTATTGTGTGTGTGTGTGTGTATTTGTGTAGGTTATGAAAATGTCTGCAGACTGGTGTGTGCACTGAGGATGGAGAAGTCCACTGCAGCATCCGGAAAAGGTCCAGAGATATGGATGAGGTGCTCCATCACTCCAGCTCTCATCAGGACCAGATGCTGCTGTGGTCTCTTCCTCATCAGTGACCCCAGAGCAGTGAGAGCATCTAGAGAAAGACCACAAGACACCGAGGATTTGATTTTGGTAAAGTTTGTTCTGCTGGTTTCTGTTTATACAATGAAGGCTGACTTTCAGAAGCTTCAAAAAGCATCATCAAAAAATGTGATGGATCTTTTATCTGAAGTGATTGACAGTGCTCTTATGACAGGGGCCTACAATCCTCTGATCCACCTGGAGAAAAGAGCCGTGCTCCCAGACATACTGCTGGTTTTGAACCAGTTCAGTGGTTTAGCCCACTACAAAAGTAATAATTAATGCATGTACTTGTAAACTCTGTGTAAATGTTTTAAAGGTAGTAGTGCTCGTGGAGAGCAGGCACACGATTGTTTTGGAGCAGACACAGCAGCAGTCAGATTGTCCTGCACGTGTTCTTCTGCTCTCGCTTGAAGGTTGTGTGGTTCAGAGAGCCGACATCATGGTCTTCCTCATCCTGTTGCTCAAAGACATCCCCGTTGAGAAGAGTGAGACTGTGAAGCACAGGGCAGCAGCAGAATTGGCACAGCTGTGTTGAGATGAGAGTAAGATGTGGGATTCAGCATCTGTAAATATATGATTATTAGAACAGTAAGTTTGAATTAAGCTTTGTTTCATGTGTTGTTGACTTGTACATGTATGCATTTATTGTGATGCTAACATTTATACATTCTTTTAATCATTTAAACATGTTTCTTGTTGTCAGTAAATACAATATAAATATTTTATCTATTTGTGTATTAATTGCTTGACTGAAAACTGATGCATTCACATCAACTGCATTAGTGTATATTCTTGTATAGCTATGTCACGACAGAAAATACATTTTGCTTCTTTTACTAAAATGTAATTTTAAGGAAAAAATGTATATAATTATTGATTGGCATTTATCATTATTATTGCATGTAAGTGTTGGGGTGGGCAAAGGATGCAGTTCATTATGGGGTAATCTTCATTGTTGAGTAGTAATACTTACATTTTTAGAGTATAAAACCATCAGTCTTCTCCAAAGGTGAGATCTTCGAGCAGCTGTTCGACGTGTGCATACATTGCAGAGTCGCTGAGAGAAACTGTACTGGACTGTGGAGTTAGTGATGCTGTGAAGTGGTAGTGCACCTGTACCTCTATTTATTATTATTGCCAAACTTATAACATAAAAGATCAGGGTAAGACGGTTGTATTTAACAATAACAATCATAACACCATAAAACTGTAAATACAAATGTAACGTGTTCATCATATGAGATCCTATACAAGAAAAGAAAAATCACATAAAATAATTGAAAAAATATTATAGAGATAACGATTTGGGGTTTTCTAATTCTATAAAAAAAAAAACATTAGTGGAGTTAAAAATATAAAAACTACAGGAGCATTGAGCAGCATAGAGCGCCCTCTCGTGGCTGTAGACGGTCATGTTTTCTCTTGGTTCATGTCAAATTAATTTTGATAAGTCGCAGGACCAGCCAAACTATGAAAAAAGTGCGATTTATAGTCCGGAAAATACGGTAGTCATTATTCCGATAATCCATGTCCAAGAGTCAATTTCCTCGGATGAGATGATTTTTATTCATTCCTTGTTTAACACAATGCTATAAACACACACTGACCCAGATAGCAATGAGTCGGCGGACCGCCGGCAGCGCTCCGGCGGCAGTAGAAGCATCAGAATGGCGTAATCGCAAACACGTTTGATGGTGCACCGCCGGCGGCAGCTGCTTTTTAGAAGCGGCAGCCGCCTTCCTACCGCCTTCGTTCCGCGGCCGGCCCGCGGTCCAACCGCCGTCCCGCCGCCGTTATATCAAAGGCGACCCTTCCACGGCCCGTCGGAGGCAATTCTATTTTCGAGCGATCGGTTGCCGCTTATATATATATATCATGCAGTTTATCAAGAATAATGATTGATCAAACCAGACAAATTTCCATTTAAAGTTTTATTTCCACATTTCAAAGTAGAGTAACTGTCATTGAAACATGATGTCAGATCACTGAAATATAAATAACAGAAAAAAAATAAAAATATATATATATATACACACACACAAAAGAACATGCAGGTTTCCAATTAAATTGTTAAAAAAAAACAGCCTTAGCTTACAAGCAAATTATAACACTTACAATAATTGTTAATAATATAAAGTGGTCAGCTCTGGGATGAAAAGAATTACCAGTAAATATTAGTAATGAGTATATCTGGTACGAAAGAATGTGCAGGACACCAAAAAAAATTCAGGTATAACATCACATTTACAAGCCATTTCTAACAATAAGATAAGTGGTAATAATTTAGAATAAAGCTCTGGAGTAGAATAGACCATTATAATGGCATTGCTGACCTGGGGTACAAGATGTCTCTTGTATCTGTGATAAACATCTTCACAAATATATAAAAAATGCTGAGGTAAAAACAGTAGTAGAACAGATATAACTGCAATGCTGACCTGTGGCACAAGGATTTGCAAGCTATATTTAACAATATAATAAGAGTTAAGCACTATGATAATATCCACAGTGAACAGTGTGGATTGGGTGAGTGCAGTCTGACACTTCTGGCTTCTTTAGGGGTCTTGACGTTACTGACTGCAGGATAAAGAAAGGGTTCCAGTTGTCAGTGATGCTGGGGTGTCAGTAGTCAGCCTAGGTTTAAGGGGTCGGCTGTGGGTCCCTCTCAGCTGTGCGGCGCCTTTTTCCGCCTTCACAGTCAGATTCTCCTTTCAGGTAACACGTAACGTTAACCTGGACGGCTTCATCAGTGGCATCCTGGGTTGCCAGGTTCTTCCGGATGGCTCCTGTAGAAAATACAGATCTGTGATTCCATTTGAATGGCATAATGCCATACACATCTACTAAACATTTTTTTTTTACATCCAACTTACTTTGAACAATGGTCTTAAGGAACATGTCTCTAAAACATGCTTTATCCCCAACTCCAGTCCAGGTTGTATTGATGGAAAGGTGATTAGAGAAGATAATTTGAAGCATCTGCCAGACGGTTGTCTTTAGGTCCCTCCCACATTTGATTGCGAAAAACCGAAGCTGAAAATCCAAAAAAAGTGTTACAAATTACATTTCTCTGAAGCTTATCATACATACATATAAAATGTGACAGGGTGTGGATTCAGACTGTAGAATATGCAGTGTACAATCTTAATTCTACTTTTTAGATTACCCTATGGAGTTATAAACGAAATCAGCACACTTACAAATCGTTCCTGGAGCTCTTTATCCTGCCTCAAACTGTTGTCAAGCAACGCTAAATCTTCCTGGGTGTCTAGGGGGAGTAATAGATCCCCTGGCAGGGATAACTCTCCAACAGACACATTGGCACTGAAATGTTGCAGCATAGTGTCCATTTTGTTGTCCATGCTACGCACAACATCGCCAAACTCTCCAAGACATCGCAGCACTAAGGTCTGATCTGCACCTACAGGGGTTAAATAAAATAATAGTCAGTCCTGGTCCCTCAACTACTAAACTATGACATTTATATCTAGGTCTATTACATGTATAGATGGCCCCAGTGGGAATTAAACCAACAACCACAGGTGTTGTTTGCAAGTTGTACCTGATTGCCCAGTGCAAGCAAACGTCTTCAACATTGTCCCAACTTGCTTCACCTGCTCTTGAAGTGAGCCGCTGTCATCTGAAGCTACAAAATGAAAGGCATATGGTAATTTTGTACATACTTCACATACTCTTTCCTAAGTTTGACTTTTTTGTGCATGTTCTCACCTGCTCTTGCAGTGCTTTCCCTCAGAGCTTGCAAATGGCTGATCCTCCTCATCAATAAACTGAACAATGGCAAACAGCATCTAAAATAGAAGAAAAACGTGCATAAAGTAAAAATTGATTAATTTCCAGGCAAAATAAATTAAATTAAATTCTATATCATTATCAAGAAAATTAATGAGTAATTTAGAGCAATAAAATGTTTACTGTATGTTAATGTTTTTCTTTAATGCCAGTTTGAAATCTCAGGGAGAATTATATTGTTTAGATTGTTACAACCCCCTTGGCTCTAGGTGAAACATTACAAAAGGCCACACATGGAAGTACACTGAAAACCCTAATAAGTTGACTGAACTAAATTGATTGAGTAAACTCGTTGCCTCAATTTAATTGAGTAATGGAGTCTCCCAAAACTTACATATTTAAGTTTATTTAACTTGACGCTTTTGTAGACTCTACCTAAATCACTCAGAGGTTTTAAATGTTGATACTTGATTCATTTGAAGTCACCATTGTGGTGGAAAGTGTTTGGTTTAGTTGGGATCTTGGTCCAGTTGCTGCTGAGTTGGTGTATTTTAAAACGCTGTTTTTGTGGTGAAAAAAGACAAATTTAAATGAGCTCAGGTGTTATCAGTTGTTTTTTGTTGATGAGAAAGTTATCACATAATACGTATTTGAGATCATAAAATAAGTTATGTTTGATATTTTTAACAGGCACCAAGAGCAAAATACTTATTTTGAAGATGGACAAAATGAATGCATTTGAAATATTTTGAGTAAAAGGTTCATGTACTCACACACAGAGACTTCTAGATTTAGCATATGCATCACAACAACCTTGACAAACAAAAGAGCTCCATAGCACAAACTCATCCTTATTTTACAGCCTTTTTTGTTCTGATTGTCACCATTGATGTGATGCATATCCAAAATCTTGATGTCTGTTTGTGACGATGTGATCTGTTTTCAAAAAGTAAGTACATTATTTTATCTACTAGGTTTCTATCCATAAAAGTGAATCCACAGTTGCAGCAGTACATTTTATTTTAACTTATTACCATTACAAGCAAGATGTGCATGTCTGATCTCAACTGTAATTGCCACAATAGCAGTGTTTTACAACACACAAGTTACAGCAGCAAGAGACAAGCCAACATCGGCAAAGAGCTGATAACACCTGAGCTCATTTAAGTTTGTCTTTCTTCGCCACAAAAACAGTGTTTTAAAATACACTGTTACAGCAGTAAAAGACAAGCTTACACAAGAAGTAACTGGACCAAGATCCCAACTAAACCAAACACTTTCCACCACAATGGTGACTTCAAATGTATAATGTATCAACATTTAAACCTCTGTTAATTCTCAATAAGAGCTTCTCTAGATGTCTGACAGAAATAAAGTCACAGAAAACCTTATAAGGAGGATCTGTGAACGTCTATATCGGACGTACAGAAGACATAAAAAACATTTTAAACAGAGGTGTCAAGTCCAGGGGTCAGAAAGTAAAAGTCCTGCCATATTCTTGTTCCACCCATGAACTCAGCAGCTGATTTCACCAGAGGAGGAACCAAGTCATTCCTTTCAAGTCACAAACTAGTCTCAAGTCAAATCCCAAGTCCCCAAAGAGTTAAAGTCAATGAGATAATTAAGAGACTAATTAAATGATGATTGTGCATTAGTGATGAACACCTGCCATTATTGTGTGTTACAGAGGATCAGATGCTGATGTTTTATTGGTTAAACTGATGCCACCATCATGGAGATCAGTGTTTGCTTCAGTTGGGCTCTTGACCTTTGGCTTCTTGTGTTAGGTATTTCCCTGTAGAAGTACATGTGCTGTTATAAAGCAGTGTGATCAGTGCTGTGCAGAAACCCAGTACTAGCTGGTTTTACATGACAAAGTAATTGTTAGGCATCAATCTGTTTATTTCCAAAAAAAGTGTATTTCATTTAACATATGTTCAGTTTTTTTTTTTAAACCGTGACATTTTAAACCGTTGGTATAATAGTTATAATGAAATAATTTGAAATCTAATGTATGTAGTGCATATATATATATTTTTTTAATCTTGTCCTACTAAGACGCACAGACATCATGACCCAGCATATGAATCTCAACAATGGTGACAATCAACAAAACTCTTCAAGCTGAAGTGCATGCTGGGTAACACCATAGTAAAACTCCCATCAAGGACTGTAGCATGAATAATTTTGTCACCACTGTTGAGGATCATATGATAAGTGCTCATGTCTAAAATCCTGAGCCTGTATAATTTTCCCCCAATATTTAAGAATTGCAATAATATTTGTTTAATAGGACTTTTTTGTAGTTCAGAAATAGCTGTACATCATGTAACAAACCAAAGAGAGACACCCTCATGGTGTTCATTAAATGTTTTAGATAAAAAAGAGCAATTTAATTCAGCAATGTGTTAATGTTTACTATGTAACACAACCGCAAGTGCTTAAAAGCAAATTACTTTGTATTATTAAAAGGGTCAAGAGGCCAACTAAATCAAACACTGATCTCCATGATGGTCGCATCATTTTAAACAATAAATCATCCGATCCTCTGTAATTTTCAATAACAGCAGGTGTTTATCACTACTGCACAGTCATCATTTAATTAGTCACTTAATTATCTCACTAACTTTAACTCTTTGGGGACTTGGGATTTAACTTGAGACTCGTTTGTGACTTGAAAGGAATGACTTGGTTCCTCCTCTGGTGAAATCAGCTGCTGAGTTCATGGGTGGAACAAAAATATGGCAGGACTTTTACTTTCTGACCCCTGGACTTGACACCTCTGATTTTAAAAAAGACATCATAAAACATTCTGCCTCCTCAGTGGACATCTTTTCAACGTCTGCAAAGACATAAAAAGATGTCCACTGGACGTAACTTTGCCCAATGGATTAGGTTGATGTTAAAATACACAAACATAGTTATTTCTTGTTAAGTTTACTCAACATTTTGTCAAAAGGTCAAAGTTTAAATATGCTGTTATTTGTTTTACTTCAGTGTGCAAAAAGTGTGCGGTCAAAAATAAGAACATAATTTTCTGTCAAATTTACATGTTGAGTTAACTTAAATATATAAGTACACTTGAAATTAATACCAAGTTAAGTGAACATAATCGTTTAAGTACATTAAATAAGCACCAAGTTTGGTGAACTGAGTGATTTAAGTACAATCTACAAAACCGTAAAGTTAAATAAACTTAAATATGTAAGTTTTGGGAAACTCCATTACTCAATTAAATTGAGGCAACGAGTTTACTCAATCAATTTAGTTCAGTTAACTTATTAGGGTTTCCAGTGTATTGGTTTAACGAGTTAAGCAGTAACGTTAGCTGCCATGTTCTTTCTCTCAAAGAAAAACGATTGGGCCACTTCATCAAATACTATAAGTTGTCGTTTCAATAATCATACCATATCAAAATCACGTACCACAAGGATAACATATTTCACTACTAGAAATCATGCAAAACAACTTTATATCTACATAACTTTACTCACCTAACATAATACACTAAAAAAAAACGTCATCTTGAAATGTAGTTCAGCAAACCAAACAGACCAAAAGGACGAATTTTGTAATCCACCAATCAGTGCTTTTGTTATCTTGTTGCTAGGCAGAATTCCTCCCATGGCCAATCACATTAAAGGAAGAACAGAGTGACGTTGAGTTTTTCCAAAGGATTACTCATGATTTTGAGCTCACAACACTTGAAATCTTAAGTTTATGCATTTTGAAGGTAAATTAGTTAAATTAACTCATATTTTTATGTGGCAGGGCCAAAACGCAAAATTTTAAGTAATGTTTAGTCAACATTACTTGATTTTTTAAGTCAAGACAACATTAGGGTTTACAGTGTAAATTTTACAAATAAACATTTCATTTAAAAAAAGAAAAAAAAAATCTAAATAGTAATACAAGAATTAATAATAATAAAAAAAAACATTCCAAGACATAAGAGGAAAATATTAATGGTACCAAAGTCCAATTTAAGACACTCTTTTCGCCCATCCCTTTTTATCACCAACTCAATGACAGGTAACGCTCCACACCATTCAAAATTTAAGTTTTATTTGTTATATGACATGCAAAAAGCAGTGAAATGTAGGTCTGGCATACTCTTTTTAGACTGTGCAAAAAAAATAAGAGAAAATTAAATACAAATAATAAAACAACAGGAAAAAAAATAAAAAGTATATATTTTTGTTCATACCATGAATTAAATATCTATTTTAAAACCTAGTCAGAATCAGAAAGATATTTATTGCCAAGTAAGTTTTAAAAAAGGAATTATTTTTGGTTTATGCATGTCTTATTTGTGCATAAATCAAAGAAATGTAAACAATTTTCACCTAAGTGCATAAAATAATTTTACATATAGCCTATTAGGCTACTCTATCGCTTCAGAGTTTCAGAGTAATTTAAACGTCATTTCCTAAACCTTACCTTATCATGGAATCAAGAGTCAAGAATAAACCCTAATGGCTTAAAAAAAAAAAAAAAAAAAAACTAATATGGGATTTAATTCACATATAGGCTATTATGGTTTTATAATCGCTTCAAATGTGAAAAGTAGTTAAAATGCTGTCAGTTCCACTTCCATTCTAACTCCCAACATGCTAAAAACATAGCCATGGCTGCTGGTCGATTTTATTAGAAATCCTTCTAATTAAAAGTGGCTTGCCGCCAGCCGGCCGCGGTCCATTAGACAGAGGCAACTGCCAAAGAAAATGAAGCAGTCGGCCCGCCGGCTTTTCGCCGGCGGCATCTCGCAAGAAATGGGAGTGACGTATTCGGCGGCAAACGTTTCATCCCCGCCAGCGGGACGCACCTATAGACGACAGCTTAGGGCCGGCGGCAAAAAGAAGCCGTGCAGATATTTTTTGCTATCTGGGGACCTCATCGAGCTTTTATTTTGGCACTTCCGGCATTTTGAATTTGCATATTAGCTAAGTATTTAGTTTCAACCGAAAAATTTAGATTCAACATTTAGATTTAGATTTAAGATTTAGATTTAACATTTAGATTTTATATTTAGATTTAGATTTAGATTTAGATTTAGATGTAGCATTTAGATTTAGCATTTAGATTTAACATTTAACATTAAGGTTTAACATTTAATATTTATACTTAACTATTTAAAATATCTCTAAGTTGACAAATATTGTTGTAAATGTGCTAAAAAGTGACCGTCAAAAAATTCATACCGTTTTTGTTTTTACATTGTTTGAGGCTAAATGTGACAAAATGTTTTCATCTTGATCTTGTGCTGCAGAGACAATCAGTTTTTTTGTGATCTCAGTAGTCTCTCATGATTATCTGCTGAGAGGAATCAATACATCAGTCATCATTTCAGCAGAGACTCACATTAAACAAAACAATCAGTTTTCTTTCAGATCTCAATGCAATTATCATTTGTGTGAACTGAGCTGCTTTGTCACTTTCTTCATTTTCAGGAAACATCACACATATATGTACTTACTCTTTTGTACCATATTTACAGGATCAATCTGTATTTGTTGTAAATGTATTTTTTTGGCTTTTTTAACTTTAGCTGCAATCCTCTCTGAGGGTTAATAGCACTTTTAAATAAATCAGAGATAATAAAATGTCATTAAATCATGTGAGAAACAAGGAGGGGTGCGTGGAAAGACTGTCTCTATAACTGACACTCCTATTAAACACAGCTGTGAATAAAACTGCATCTGATGTCTGAAATAGAAACGTGTGTAGTTTTGTCCTCTCCTGGTCCTCATGTGTTTCTGCTGGTGCTCAAACTGGGTGTAAGATTCACAGAAGAGTAGAGAGAGAAAGACACAGTGAAATAGTTTCAGGAGAACTTTGGAGAAGAAGCCCTGAGTCTAACTAAAGTTCACTCACTCTGATCTGCTGAAGGGAGAATCTGTGGATGATTATAATCAAGACAATAGTTAACAACTGTATCAGCAGATATCACTCATTCAACAATGAACAGTGGTGTCAAAAGTTGACATTCATTACTCAAGTAGAAGTATAGATCCTAGGGTTTAAAAAGACTTTTGTAGAAATTGAAGTATCAACTCAAGCTTTTTACTCAAGTAAAAGTGTAAAATACTGGTTTAAAAAAACTACTTAAAGTATAAAAGTAAATGTAATGTACATGTAATGTAAATGAACGCACTTTAGTACAATGCAAATACATTAAAGAGCTAGAGATATGATGACTAGTTGCCTATAAGTATTGTTATGGTGAAAAAAGTCAAACTTCAGAGGCATGTCATCAATAATCTTTAATATAATGTAAATGTACATCCAAGCTTAGCTGCAGGAATCTGCGAAGGCAATGGGCAAGAACATTGGTGCAGGCTTAGTAACAATTACTCTTGTATGGTTGTCAGTGTTGTGCATGAACGCGTTCAATGAACGACGTTCACTGAACGCGTTCATATTTTCGCCGAACGCTGAACTGAACGAATCACTTTTCATACAATGAACGTGAACGAGAGCGGCGCTCACTCTGGCAGGAATGAAAAGCACGCGCAGTTCACGTTCACGCTCATTTGAAAAGTCAGGTTTTACCAGGGCTTAATTTGAGCCGGAACATGTTACGTAACTTCCGACATTGGATCCGGCACCTCCTGTGTCACTAAAATTAATTGCCTAAATGAAAAAAAAAAAGTACTGTTTGTGTAGTGTTCAATGTTTGTGACACATGACTTGCGCGCTTGTTGTACTAGTTGAGATTGCTGTTAGAGGTGGAGGTGTTGCTTCAATTTATAACAACGTTTTCAGGATTTCTCAGAGGGCAGGCTTCAAGTATAACTCGTTTGAAGTAATGGTGCTTCATATAACATTATCCAGAGAAACAAATGTTAATGATAAATCCCCTGTTATATTTGTACTGGCTACTGTATACAGGCCACCAGGGCACCATACAGACTTTATTAAAGAGTTTGGTGATTTTACATCCGAGTTAGTTCTGGCTGCAGATAAAGTTTTAATAGTTGGTGATTTTAATATCCATGTTGATAATGAAAACGATGCATTGGGATCAGCATTTATAGACATTCTGAACTCTATTGGTGTTAGACAACACGTTTCAGGACCTACTCATTGTCGAAATCATACTCTAGATTTAATACTGTCACATGGAATTGATGTTGATGGTGTTGAAATTATGCAGCCAAGTGATGATATCTCAGATCATTATTTAGTTCTGTGCAAACTTCATATAGCCAAAATTGTAAATTCTACTTCTTGTTACAAGTATGGAAGAACCATCACTTCTAACACATAAAATACTGCTTTTTAAGTTATCTTCCTGATGTAACCAAATTCCTTAGTATATCTAAAACCTCAGAACAACTTGATGATGTAACAGAAACTATGGACTCTCTCTTTCTAGCACTTTAAATAAAGTTGCTCCTTTACGCTTAAGGAAGTTTAAGGAAAACAGTTTGACACCATGGTATAATGAGCATACTCGCACCCTAAAGAGAGCAGCCCGAAAAATGGAGCGCAGCTGGAGGAAAACAAAACTAGAGGTATTTCGTATTGCTTGGCGGGAAAGTAACATATCCTACAGAAAAGCATTAAAAACTGCTAGATCCGATTACTTTTCTTCTCTTTTAGAAGAAAACAAACATAACCCCAGGTATTTATTCAATACAGTGGCTAAATTAACGAAAAATAAAGCCTCAACAAGTGTTGACATTTCCCAACACCACAGCAGTAATGACTTTATGAATTACTTTACTTCTAAAATCGATACTATCAGAGATAAAATTGCAATCATTCAGCCGTCAGCTACAGTATCACATCAGACAGTGCACTATAGACCCCCTGAGGAACAGTGCCACTCATTCTCTACTGTAGGAGAGGAAGAATTGTATAAACTTGTTAAATCATCTAAACCAACAACATGTATGTTAGACCCTATACCATCTAAGCTCCTAAAAGAGGTGCTTCCAGAAGTCATAGATCCTCTTCTGACTATTATTAATTCCTTATTGTCATTGGGATATGTCCCCAAAACCTTCAAACTGGCTGTTATTAAGCCTCTCATCAAAAAACCACAACTTGACCCCAAAGAACTAGTTAATTATAGACCAATCTCGAATCTCCCTTTTCTGTCCAAGATACTAGAAAAGGTGGTATCCTCACAATAATATTCCTTCTTAGTGAAAAATGGTATATGTGAGGATTTCCAGTCAAGATTTAGACCGTATCATAGTACTGAGACTGCTCTCCTTAGAGTTAGAAATGATCTGCTGTTATCATCTGATCGTGGGTGTATCTCTCTATTAGTTTTATTGGATCTTAGTGCTGCGTTTGACACAATTGACCACAACATTCTTTTGCATAGACTTGAACACTTTGTTGGCATCAGTGGAGGTGCATTAGCATGGTTTAAATCATACTTATATGACCGCCATCAGTTCGTAGCAGTGAATGAAGATGTATCATATCGATCACAAGTGCAGTATGGAGTACCTCAAGGCTCAGTACTAGGGCCGCTACTCTTCACGCTTTATATGTTACCCTTGGGAGATTTCATCAGGAAACATGGTGTTACACTCTAAAAAATGTTGGGTTATTTAATCTACCCAACTACTGGGTTATGAAATGCTTTACCCATTATGGGTTATTTATAAGGAATTTGGGTTATTTTGTGCAACTCATGCGTTGGGTCAAAATCCATCAACTTATATCAGTTGACCCAGCACATGGGTTGTTTGTGCTTCGAACCTCATCATCACATCATCACCAGAGTCCACATACCGAGCACTCGACACAGCAGAGAACCTGACTGCTCATCCAGCGAGGCGAAGAAATAATAAAAAGGATGTGTATTTATTGCATAATATGCATAAATCTAGCATGTATTCGGTTCTAGGTTTGTAGTTTCACCCTTTTATTTGGGTAGTCTGTTGCAGTTTATTTTCCTACACTGTTAACAATCGCTGTAAAAAAATGGCCAAATTTTGACAGTAACATACTGTTTTTCATTAAAACAGTGCATTCTGGGTAATATTCATCATTTTCGAGAAGGTAGCCTGCTGCTATATATCGTTAATTAACAATGTTCAAAGTCGACACTCAGCGTCTGTGTTTCAAATCACACCCTACACCCTCATTCACTATTCCCTACATGAGTTTACTAATATAGTCCACCTGACAGAGACAATGAAAACTAATGAGTGAATTCAGACACTGGTCAACAGCTGCTGTTAACGAGCAGAATCACTGAATAAAAGAGAAACAAGACAAACACAAGAACTACAACTGACTTCAGCCACAGCCTTAGATTAAAACAACTGAAGATTTAAACAACCCACAAACAGCTTTACCAACTTCACTCATTACTAACCAGACTGACTTTATTTCTATCAGATCAGAGATCAGAGATCAAAAGATCTTATTGAGAATTACAGAGATTTAGATGATAATGTTAGTTTCATTTAGTGATCAGTGTTTGCTTTAGTTGGGCTCCTGACCCTTGACTTTTGTACTTTATTTTTTTTTTCAATTGCTGTATTTGTATCTTTATGGTACATCTGTTACATCAATATTACATTTGATGGACAAGTTATTATGGCTGTTTCTGTCAGGAATGATCTACTAGACTGACTTAAAGTGTTGCTGTAATAGTCAAATATTTGTTTGGTGTTGAAAAATTTGAGTGAATTACACTATTTTTTTGTTTCTTCAACTTTATGAGAATAAAATGTGATAATCTGAACATATTTTTTAATGACAGTTTGAGTTTTAAATATTTTGGGCATCACTGTCCACAACACTCAAAGAGAGACATCAACAATCAGCATATGAATCTCAACAATGGTGACAATCAAAAGGTTTATAATGCAATGCATGCTGGGTACCAGCACAGGATAAAACTCATCCATGACTCCCAGCATGCATTGCGGCATGAATAAATTATGCCCCTGAATTGTTCACTTATTTTCTTGAATTCTTATGTGCTTATAATTTTGCTTTTGTTTTAAGTTTTAGTAGCATGTTTTGTGATGTTCAGAACTTATCTTTTTATTTATTTTGTGGATTGTCACGATTGTTGTGATTCATATGCTGATTATTGATGTTTCTATCTAAATTTCAGCAAAGGTTTTTTTTTTTTATGAGTGAAATTTTCTTAACAGTCTTTCATAACTTATGGCTCAGCAGTGTTTCTTATCTTGCTGTAGTATCAATAAGAGAAGGTACATGGGATTGGATCAGAAATAACAGATTGTTTGTTCTTGTCAATCTATAAACAACAATACCAGATTTTTTTCTTGTGTTGACTTTTTTCCCTCTATAACAAGCTCCAAAGATGCATTGCTACAGCATGTAAGAAAAAAAAAACTTGGTTGTTGAAAAGTCACGTTCAAGAGCCCAACTAAAGTAAACACTGATCTCCATCATGGTAGTGAAAAACCCCCACCTAAACCTATTTAACTCTCAATAAGATCTTCTGTAGACATCTGACAGAAGTAAAGTCAGTCTGGTTATTAATAAGTGGAGCTGGTGATGCTGTTTTAGGAGATGTTTAATCAGATCTTAAGAGATTTTATGAATTCTTTTATTTCAGTTGATTTCATCTAAGGCAGTGGCTGAGGACAGTTGTAGTTCTTGTGTTTCTCTTTCCTTCAGTGATTCTGATTGTTAATAGCAGGTGTTAATCACTCATGCTCAATCATCAATTAATCACAGAATTATCTCATTAACTGTCTCAGTGTTACTCTAACACTCGGTAGTGTGCACACATTATAAGTGTTCATTCAAAACTAAGGATTCTGTTGTGGGGTTTAAAGGGTTAAAGATTTAAGATGAAGAAAAAACAGCATGAAACATAAATTAGTAGTAATAAACTGTAATTAATTTACAGGAAACAAACTGTAGAATAACAATTATTTACTGGCACCCCTGCTGCCACCCCTGCTGCCAGTAAATAACTGTTTTTCTACAGTTTGTTGCCGTAAATTAATGGTTGCCAGCAAAAAAAGGTGTTTTTCTACAGTTTGTTGCCGTTATGTCAAGGGAAAACAGTAATATACTGTAAAATGTAAATGTTAGATTTACCAAATGAAAAAAACATTTACTAAAATATTTGTGAACATCCATAGAAAAAAATATATGCAAAGTCATACACTGATAATAAGAGTAAATACTGAACTCGACTGTATTAATGTGTGTTTGCACCAGAGAGATCTGTTAGTTTAATGTAGTTTTGTTGTTCACCATTGTGCTGGAGAGTAGAGCTTGTGCTTCAGTCAATGATGAGCCACAAATTCTGATTTTCTGCTGTTTTATATAAAGACAGTAAATGTGTCGCTGATACAGTGATGATCTCTGCGTTAAGTACTTCAGCACATACATGTGTGTTACAGCTGATAATGAACTGCAGCGATTTGAGTAAAAGTCATGCATTTAGTTTCTTTACTACTACACATTAAGTGTTTGCATTTTTACATTACATATTTCATTTTCAGTGGACTCAAATAAAATAAGTTCATAATACTAACATCGTAAGAATGCTAGCTTTTAAACTCAAACTGTTTGAAGCAGTGGGAGTGGAGTCAATTTCCATGGTAGAATTTACGGGAAAATACTGTAAAAAAAAAAATTAAAAGTGGTAAATTAATGGTTGAAAGCTGTAAATTAACAGTACTGTACTGGCACCCCTGCTGCCAGTAAATTACTGTTATTTAACGGCACAATTTTTTACAGTGATATACTGTACTGTAATGTTAAACTTAATCTTGTTTATGGGTTAATTTTACCCAGCTTAATATGCAGTTGAATCAACCCAGAATTGTAATTAATTTGACCCAGCATTTTGGTACACTATATAACAAATATGTAGTTAAATCAACCCATAATTATAATTAATTTGACCCAGCATTTGGGTAGAATATTTAACTCATCTGTTGGGTTAAAAATGATCAACCTTGCTGTCTTGCTGGGTCAAATTAACTACTGTTGGTCTGGTGCAATAGTGACCCAGTGGTTGGGTTATAGAACAACCCAAGTTGGGTTATTTTTAACCCATCATTTTTCTGTGTGTAGCTTTCACTGTTATGCTGATGATACTCAGCTCTATATTTCTTTGCAGCCCGGTGAAACACACCAATTTGAAAAACTAATGGATTGCATAGTCGATATAAAAAACTGGATGACAAGTAATTTCTTACTGCTAAATTCTGAAAAAACAGAGGTGTTAATTAAAGGACCTAAAAACTCCGCTTGTAATAACCTAGAACACTGTCTAAGACTTGATGGTTGCTCTGTCAATTCTTCGTCATCAGTTAGGAACCTAGGTGTGCTATTTGATCGCAATCTTTCCTTAGAAAGCCACGTTTCTAGCATTTATAAAACTGCATTTTTCCATCTCAAAAATATATTTAAATTACGGCCTAGGCTCTCAATGTCAAATGCAGAAATGTTAATCCATGCATTTATGACCTCAAGGTTAGATTATTGTAATGCTTTATTGGGTGGTTGTTCTGCACGCTTAATAAACAAACTACAGCTAGTCCAAAATGCAGCAGCAAGAGTTCTTACTAGAACCAGGAAGTATGACCATATTAGCCCGGATCTGTCAACACTGCACTGGCTCCCTATCAAGCATCGTATAGATTTTAAAATATTGCTTATTACTTATGAAGCCCTGAATGGTTTAGCACCTCAGTATTTGAATGAGCTCCTTTTACACTATAATCCTCCACGTCCGCTACGTTCTCAAAACTCAGGCAATTTGATAATACCTAGAATATCAAAATCAACTGCAGGCGGCAGATCCTTTTCCTATTTGGCGCCTAAACTCTGGAATAACCTACCCAACATTGTTCGGGAGGCAGACACACTCTTGCAGTTTAAATCTAGATTAAAGACCCATCTCTTTAACCTGGCATACACATAACATACTAATATGCTTTTATTATCCAAATCCGTTAAAGGATTTTTAGGTTGCATTAATTAGGTAAACCGGAACCGGAAACACTTCCCATAACACCCTATGTACTTGCTACATCATTAGAAGAATGGCATCTACGGTAATATTTGTCTGTTTCTCTCTTGTTCCGAGGTCACCGTGGGCACCAGATCCAGTCTGTGTCCAGATCAGAGGGTCACTGCAGTCACCCGGATCCAGTACGTATCCAGACCAGATGCTGGATCAGCACCTAGAAAGGACCTCTACATCCCTGAAAAACAGTGGAGATCAGGACAACTAGAGCCCCAGATACAGATCCCCTGTAAAGACCTTGTCTCAGAGGAGCACCAGGACAAGACCACAGGAAACAGATGATTCTTCTGCACAATCTGACTTTGCTGCAGCCTGGAATTGAACTACTGGTTTCGTCTGGTTTCGGTTCCTTGCCGCTGTCGCCTCTGGCTTGCTTAGTTGGGGACACTTCATCTACAGCGATATCGTTGACCTGATTGCAAATAAATGCTCAGACACTATTTAACTGAACAGAGATGGCATAACTGAATTCAATGATGAACTGCCTATAACTATCATTTTGCATTATTGACACACTGTTTTCCTAATGAATGTTGTTCAGTTGCTTTGACGCAATGGATTTTGTTTAAAGCGCTATATAAATAAAGGCGACTTTGACTTTGACTTTGACAAACAAAAGCTGTAGAGCACAACTTCTGTGGGTCTGTTCACATTTAAAGTGATTCAAGTTGTGGCCTAGTGGTTAGAGAGTTGTTGGTTCAAGTCTCGGGCCAGTAATACAATGACTGAGGTGTCCTTGAGCAAGGCACTGAACCCCCAACTCCTCCCTGGGCGCCGCAGCATAAATAATGCCCACTGCTGTGTGCGTGTGTGTGCATGGGTTAAATACGGAGCATGAATTCTGAGTATGGATCACCAGGGGCGCTGCACAAGATCCCGGGCCCTATGCATAGGCAGTCCTAATGGCGAGACACCCCATTCCCCCCGCCCACCTTGAAAATATATATTCCAGACTTTTCAAGGGCCCTCTCTTCCTTTGGGGCCCTGGTAATCAGTACTGGTTTTACCCCCAGTCCGGCGCCCCTGTGGATCACCATACCTGGCTGTATGCGTCACGCCCAAGGTGGAGGTGTGGAGGCACTACATGTCAGCAGACACCCCCAAACTACCACACCTTCTTGAGGAGCTACCCCATACCGGAAAAAAGGCACACAACAAGAATTCAAAAGTTAACACGTTTATTGATTTGTTTAAAATGAACGTCTCTAAAAACGTCTCTCTCGATGTTGAATGACTGTGTGTGGTCTCTAGTTCCCCTCCTCCAATACAAATGACAGTAAGGGGAGTACATCAACACCCGAGTGGCTACGGCGCCAGATGGCGAAGGCTTGGTGAGAACTCTGTTCTTCTAGTCCACAGGCTGGATTTCATCAGCAGCGGACTCAGTTCAGTGGGGTTTCAGCACTAATTCAGTGGCTCTGCGGGACTTCACACAGACTCTGTAGCTCTGCAGAACTTCAGCACAGATTCAATAAGAGTGGACGGGTCAGTGGTGACTCAGTTCTTTACGTCACAGGGTTCTACACAGCAGTAGGGTTCTGACAGCAGACTGACAACAGCAGATAACTCACTTCAGTAACTCTGTGAGGCTTTTCACCAAACTCAGTGAGCGAGAAGGGAGGTGCATATACTTCACAGCTTTAACAGGTTCTTCACTGAATTCAGACGGAGAATAAATGGAGGTAAATACACTTCACTGCTTCGCTGAGCTCAGACAGAGAGAAAGGAGGTACATATATCGGTTATAGATCACTTATTCTCCTCTCTTCATCACCCAGGGCAGGGCTCGCCCAAATGAACACCGATTCATCGAGGGATTATAGGCTGGTTGCCCGTACACTCTGCGACGTCCCACACTCGTGTATACACTACAACACACCCATTCACACATGATAATTGAAACTCAGCACACCATGCACAAACCTCAGATCCTTAAGGCAGAGTGCGGGCCCATACGACAGCCTCAACCAATGAACTCTGTCCCGTGTGCTGATACAAAACAGAGTTCTCACTGCGGTGTCATTTCCAAACATCCATCTTCAGCAAATAGACAGAGGATTGTGAACTTCAGCACTATGTCAACGTAGTGCTTCTTCATAGAATAATTATGACAGAAAGTGACCAGGCACTTATCTCAAGATGAATCTTCTCTGCCTCCAGTTCCTTCCTCTCTGTGTCAGTGCTGCATCTCCACCGATCCTTCCTCTTCTCCCGCTTCTCTCAAACGTCAACTTCTTTTATTTCCCTCCCAGTCCAATCGCCTGCTTATATATTTTCCCCCGCACAGCTGCCAGTGATTACCCTCATTATCTTCTATTCCATCGTATTTTTCCTGCTTCTGTGTATCCCCACCACAACAATGTCCCGGCCCATAGTTCCGGCTTTCGTCACCCCATGACATGTCACTTCACAATTGGATATAAAAGCGAATGAATATATTACCTGCAGGATCAACAAACACTGAATATGCAACAAAACCACCTCTTTGTGAATGGGATTATGTCAAATTTCTCTTTAACTTAAAATGCTATTTAATAATAATCTTAAGACTACACAAACGTTTTATCTGAAAGCCTATACAATTCACCACGTCCCTTCCTTTACCTTCAAATTACAGAACAAAGATATATCTGGATGTAATGTTAATAAATACACAACAAAGCAATTATCATGTTAAACACAGAAGTTAGGAAAAATGTTTTGGACAGCCAAATGTTTTGTAATTTCCTTCAGTTAAATTAAGACAGATCAGAAGTCACTAAGAAACATACAATCAAATACAAATCTCAGATTGTTTTGTTGTTTTATTCACTGATGTGGTTTTGTAAATAGATTTGTATGTGTAATGATGTCTTTGTGTATGAGTTATTTGTCTCTTATCTCAGCTGTATTTTGTTCTGTCTGTCTTCTGTAACTCTTACATTTGCCCTTTCAGGTTTATGTGTTTATGTGCGTTTGGTTTTAATTTTTCAGAATTATAGCACAATGTGTTTTACTATTACAAACAAAATGTTGATGATTCAAAGTAAACATTAACTGGCAAATATTAGAGAAAGTGAATGAGAAATATAATTCTAGCTGCTATCAGCTGCTGTAGAGTTGAGTTTGAAGAGTTTCAGTAAGTGCAGTTGTGGTTCTGTTATCAGAGCTGATCTAAAGTTGTGCTGCATTGAGATGAACTTGTCTTGAAATAAACTTCAGCTATAATACCCCAGAAGTACAGCAGTTCACTGTATTATGATTGTGAATGACTCAAACTGCTCTCAAGCTGTGCTGCAGTTATTCTTCAGTAGATGATGTGCACAGTTAGGAGTATCTGAGTGGATTTAATGCAGCTGTATACAGTGTACAAGGAATAATTCACCAGACAATTAAGATTCGTCATTCAATCAACATGGAACTACATCCTTCTCTGTTTGCAAGTCTGTCTATGTCAGATCTTTATTTATTTTTTTATTTCCAAACACACACACACACACACACACACACACACACACACACACACACACACACAGATACACATACACATACACACACACACACACACACACACACACACACACACACACACACACACACACACACACACACACGTTCACCTGCTCTCTCTCTCTCTCTCACACACACACACACAGAAACACACACACACACACACATACACACACACATACACATACACACACACACACACACACACACACGTTTGTTTTTGTGTAAAGTGTGTTCATCCCATAGGTGTAATGGTTTTTATACTGTACAAACTGTATATTCTATGGCCCTTCACCAACCCTACACCTAACCCTAACAGGAAACTTTGTGCATTTTTACTTTCTCAAAAAAACTCATTCTGTAGGATTTATAAGCGTTTTGAAAAATGGGGACATGGGCAGAGGTCAGAGGCGGCCTTACCTATGTTTCACCCGTTTCAATTGAAACGGGCCCCGCCCTCCAAGGGGGCCCCCAACAGAACAGGAAAATCCCATTCATTTTCTCCCTAGGATATTGATTTTCAGACATAATGTCTAAAGTGGTCTCCAACACGTCGCTCGCGAGAGTAGCTCGTGACCTGATTGGAGGTAGCTCGAGGGCCGTTCAATATCGCGTCTTTTGCACGCTCAAGTTCATTATTTCAAATAATTGAAGCGACGCGCTCATTTTTTTTCAGGCGCAACAAGTCAACATGAAGGATGGGGGTGCACCCAAACTATGGGTGTTTTTTCTAAATAAATCTTCTAGCAGAGCTACAGCAAAGCGTTTTTCGGTGGTGGAAATCCATTAGCTATTAAAACTTCTCTGTCGTTGTGGAGAGCGCATGGTGCATAGCAATGACAGACGCCACGGGAACCGAATTTTACTATTAATAATAAAAGATAAGCTAATAATGTGCATTGTAAATGTCAGTATTTTGTCTTTTTTTGAATCATTCTTTCTATAAAAATGATTTAAAGGCTGAAATATGCGAGGTTTATCTTTTTATAAAAACTTTTTTGTCAAAACTTTATTTGAACGTGTACATGTTAGATAACATGTTGCAAGACACTCCTTTCAAATTTGGCCATCATTTTTAATGTTACTATTTTAATGTTCATGTAAACAAAAAGTGCATATTGATGGTAAGTTTATTTGTTATTTGGTTTTCTACATAAAACTTGGTGAATTGATTTTATTGTGTAGTATTAGTACTTTTTGAA
The DNA here is from genome assembly GCF_963082965.1 of Carassius carassius. Taxonomy (NCBI): domain Eukaryota; kingdom Metazoa; phylum Chordata; class Actinopteri; order Cypriniformes; family Cyprinidae; genus Carassius; species Carassius carassius. The sequence goes on from NC_081760.1 coordinate 39,693,320, forward strand.
CAGGATTATGTGATAACCATGCTCATTTTGGTCACTATAATCATGAAATTACATTTTCATACCATTTTATCTCTAGTTATGATGCACTATAAAATCAACAATAATTATGTGTTTTTACAGTATAATATTTTGCTATATATAGCCTATGTCAATTAAGGGGGACATATATAGGCCTACAATAACTCTTTTAGGTCTAAAACAGTTAGCATAGTTGTTAATATGAGAGTTATGAGACATTATTTAAGAGATTTAATTATTGCGTGAGTAGCTCTCGGCCACTTTCATTTTTAAAAAGTAGCTCTCAAATGATCTTCTAAAATGAGTGAGCCACAAATCCGTGAGTACATTTTACAAACCCGTGGGAACGGATTGCGAAAGCGTGGGCACGGTTTATGAATTCGTGGGTACAGATTTCAGAAACTGCAGGCACTGTTTACAAATCTGAGAGCGCGGGTTAGAAACTCGTGGGTACGGTTTATTAATCCGTGGCCACGATTTGTTAAACCGAGGGAACAGTTTGAGAATTCGTGAGTACGGTTTAGGGCGCACGGATTGCCAAAACCGTCGTCACGGATTTTTTAAAAATTATTTTTACTTACACAGGTGACTTCCCGGGCTCCGTAATACGGCAAGTTGAGGGGATGTTTGAGCTGTTTTTTTTTTTTTTTTAAGTCAGCCCAGACAGCTGAAAATATAGCTACTTGCCAAATCAAATAAGCAGTGATGTTGCCCTGCGTGAAAGGGCGAGGCTTATTCCAACGTAAAACGCTGTATTGTATATAGTTTGTATAAAGCTGCCTTTTAATGAAGCTGAAAGTGCGAGTAATAAAATAATATGATGCAAACCAACAGGAATCCTTGCTTTTTCTGCTCTATTATGTTTACATTTTATGTGGGCAGGGCCCCATATTAGTTATTGAATGATCTTTAATAATGTAAATGTTATTTGCTCTCTTTCTGAACAATGAAAGATTAGTAGCAATATTTATATCACATTAACTTTCAATGTTAAATTCACATTTAATATAAAGTCAGTCGTATTAAAAATATGTTATGACATGACACCTATATCTGTTACTTAAGTAAACAGACAGGGTTTTATAATAAATTACATAAATTGGAGTAAAGGCTGATGAAATATATAAATTTATACACGCACACATACATTACATACATTTTATCTATATATCTAAATAAAAATAGGCTCAGTATATATGACCCAAAGTAACTAGTAACTAACTACTTGAGTAGATTTTTTTATCCAATACTCTTTTACTCTTACTCAAGTAACTATTCAAGAGTAGTACTTTTACTTTTACTTGAGTAAATATTTCTAGAAGTACTTTTACTTTTACTTGAGTACAGTTTTTGGGTACTCTACCCACCTCTGGACATGGGTTATGTCCTCATAAGTCACCCTCTCCTTGTAATACCTGTGTCATACCCATGACATTATACAGAGTTGAGTCCTGATATGACACAAAAACAAGAACACAAAATGTTGGTGTTTTATGACAATTGACTTTTTTATTTAACATACATACATGCAACTCTTTTTGTCATGATTTTTTCATTATTTCATTATTTTTCATTATTTCATTATTGATTTATTTTTTATCACAGTTCCATCCTGTCATGTCTTAATTTTTTATGTAGATACTAATTTTCATTTAGACACAGAAGTCTGTGATTTAAACTGACAAATGCAAAGCAAACTAAGCTCAAGATTACAGTATGATTAATTCAACATTTAATATCAGCGTTATAACAGACACAGGTGCAAAGTGACTCAGGAAACATTTACAAAATAAAAGTCCAGATGAAGGTCCCTCTGCTGGACACTCTTCATGTATTACAGGAAAACATTGCAATTTTCTTTTCTGATGCAATTAAAGCGTGCTTAATTCATTTTGATATTATCATACTATCGATACTACTCCTTTAATTATTTTCCATTATAGATTTTCTCTGTAAACATGTTTTTTTTAGTAACATGGAAGTGAGCAAGGTTTATTTGATCATTTGCCTCCTTGTTAATAAAGTGTTCGTATAGATTATTAATTAAACAATCAGTGAAATTATAGACACTTGTACTGATTGTGCACTACATAACCTTAAATATCATATATTATAAATCATTTGCACATTAATGGAGTCCAAAACTGGAGGCACACCAGATGTGAAAGCACTTCTCAGTCTCCTCCATCTTCTTCATCTGCTCCTCTTTATTCACATCAGTGTTTTTGTAGTAAACTCTGACCAGCTCTTCATTAAACCTCTTTGGCAGGAAACTGGACAGCTGTCAGTAAAAGACAGATGAGTTTCTATTGTGAGGAAATTTGACCATGATCTACACTATACACTTCAAACCAGCCTTTGAAAAAATGACCTGAAATATAAAGGTTTAAGTGTGACTTTACCTGATGATCCTTAATGACAGAAGCTTCGTTGGGTTTCCTCTTGCTGTAGAAATAGACGTTTTCAATGGGGTTTTTGTCCTTCATGCCATGATCCAGATCAACCACCTGAGTAAAAAGAGATTAACTGGTTTTTGAAGATATGAAGGCATAGATGAAGTTTTTGGTATACAGTATAACTTACATAAAGTAGTAAATCTTTAGCGTTCAGAGAAACAGTGGGGTCTGTAGGTTTGTACTTCTCTACTGCAGCTTTCCATGTTTCTGTCAGCTTTTCCTGATTCAAGAGAGTCAGACAGTTACTGGATTGTGTTGAGTGTAAAAGATGGAGTTTTGTTTAAAACATAAATATGTCTGTAATGATATTTGAAAGCAAGGACTTTCAGTGTTTAGTAAGGCATGTCTTTTGAATATTGCTAATGTCAGTCAAACACTAAACCAATGTGTTTTTCAGTTTCTGTCACCTTTGAGATGTGTTTCTCAGTCACTCGAGCTTCTCCAACAAACTTTGGCAGTTTTCTTCTGATGATCTTGTTCAAGATGTCTCGAGATTCCTTCAGTTTATCAGAAGTGGAGGACAAGATCTGCTCAAAGATCTCATCTGACAGAACAACAGAAGATTATATATATATATATATATTTTTTAGGCAAATAAAGATCTAAAAAAGAAAGTGTTTATCTTGACATATTTGAGACGTACTACAGGTAAAATCAACCATATTTCTTCTTTTTCTGTTGTGTGGTGTTTTCAGCTGACCTGTGAGTTTGCAGTAGTCCTCTGTTTTCTTTATGGCTTCAGAAATCTTCAGCATATCTTCAGGTTTTCCTTCATGAAGATCACGATCAGCTCGTACGAGAGCTTCTGCAAACCTAAAGCACAGAAAAACTTGTGAGTTAGTGTTTCCAACAAGCGTAAGCGGTGCAGTCAGTGACCTGATGCTGAATTTAAGGTCCTGTAATAGAAGAATAAGTGATGCATGATGTTAAATATCATCTGATCATGGATGTGTTTTATATTCACATGCTCTTCATGCACAGAGAAACTCACATGTCTTCGATGATGTTGACGATCTTGTGCTGATAGGCCTGGCGATGAAGAGTGTATCGGGTGCGAAACATGTCATAAACGTTATCAGCCTCCTGTGAGACACACAGACATCAGTGTGTCAGAGATCCACATCATATGAAACAATGCTCACATTAAATCTCACATTTAATAAGAGCATCAGAGCAGTAGAACATCTTCATCTTCATGTTTCAGTCATCCACAGTCCTGTACTTTAGGTGAGCTGCTTTGCTTTTGCTGCTTTTGCAAAAGTTTTAACAGTGTGATGATTGAATCAAGCACCTTGTCTCTGAAGCAGATGTGATTTCTCCCGTTCACTTCACAGACTCGAGCAAACTTCAGCAGACGCTGATGATCAAAACTGTTTCGGATGCCGAGGTGATGACAGTCTCTGTCAAATGAGTATTAGAAATTGTTTTATAAATGATATGATGATTGTTAAAACAGCTTGCTGATGCACAGCAGAATAAGACAAGGCTGAATTCAAGTTGTTAAATAAAAAATAACAATAATATTATGTTTTCTTGGTAGTTGCATAGATGTGAGCAAAGATTGAATTAGGGTAAACTTATAAACACATTTATAACATATAGTATTATTATCTTTACAAAAATACCCAATAGTTACCGTGCAAAATAGTCCCATTTGTCCACATCGATGCCGTTCTGTTTATTTGCCACGATCTCATACAGGAAGGATTTGTCTTCATCTCTGCCTTCGTATCTCCACTGAACAGAAGAGTGATCAGACTTCATTAAACTGAACTGTTGACTTTATTAACACACCGTAAACAGCTGGAGTATCAGATTGTACCTCTGAGGTTTTTGCCCCTTCGATTAACTCTTTAATGAAGATCACGTCTGTATCATCCAGTCCGTGTTCTTTCAACACGTCTTCATTCTCAGCCTTCAGACTCTTCACAATGTCATCGAACATCAGAACTGACATCTGCTCATGCTGCAATAAAGACACAAAGATCATAGAGTCAGTGTGTGTGTGTGTGTGTAATCTACTATCAAATTCATTGTCCTTGTTTTCATCCAATACTTTTGATTTTATTGATAAGTTCGTAAAACTGCTCACTTTCCACTTTTCAGGGATGTCATCAGCCAAGCCTAAATAAAGATGAAGGGTGATTTCTATATTTATGCATTACACTATATCAGGTTAATTTACTCGAATAGCTTGTACACTGAGAATTAAACCTGCATGTTCACAGACCCGACTGATTACATTTCATTTCACACTAATACTTTACCTTTGGAATGTTTTATTTTCTTGACTTCAGGAATAACAAGGCCATCAAATACATGAGAAAATGGACCATGACCTAAAAAAAAAGGTTTACTCATATAAGAAATACAAAAACATTATGATTTTTATAGAACTGAAAATAATAAGACAAAAATCGAATATATATATATATATATATATATATATATATATATATTTTTTTTTTTTTTTTTTTAAACGTTTGTATAATCTTATGATATTTATTTTGTGTCCTGTCCCTTTAAATTCTTTTTTAATTACTTTTTTTCCCCCACAGACAAATTAAAACACCAAGAAAATAATAGTTCTTTAAAAAAAAATAAGAAACCAAGATTCAACACAAATATGAAATTAGGATTTGTTTTATTATTGTTTTAAGTTGCAGGATGATTTTGAGTCTCCATAAGCTTTAGTGCTCCTCACCCAAGTCATGACACAGACCAGCGATCTGAACACACAGGAAATCCTGTTTGGTGATTTGGAGCTCAGGCTGATTGTCATGAAGAACCTTCACCAGGGAACCTGCTAAATACGCCACGCTAACACGCACACACTCACACACACACACACACACACACACACACACACACACACACACTATATATATATATATATATATACAGTGTACTGAAGCTATTTCAACTGAGCTCACTGATTGAATATATAAAATATGATGAAATAACCATTTTAAAATGTTCTATCAATTAATAAATTAAACAAAAGATACAGCTGAATGTTTACAACCTGAAGTCTCAGAAGGCTATCAGTTCCCCACTGAACTGAATATAATAATATCTCACCCAAGTGAGTGCTCAAAGCGATTGTGGGAAGCGCCAGGATACACCAGATATGTTCCCCCCAGCTGTTTGATGTGTCTGAGTCTCTGAAACTGAGGAGTATCTGTGATCTTCACCAGCAGCGGGTGCAGCTCCATGTGTCCATGGATGGGGTCGTTGAAGATCTACAGGATAGAAGAACAGTTTGCTAACAGGTTTTAACTTATAACTATATACTTGTGGTTATATTGTCTCTTAATTAGGATTTGAAATAGATACAGTAAATATTAAGTTTGGGGCAGGAGAGCGGTCTGTGAAAACAGCAGGGAAACTCTGCATGTCAAAAGAAAAAAAAAAAAACTAAATCTAACTGGCTTTCTAATCTTTTTGTATTCTTTCTATCTTCTTTTTATTTATTATACAATTATAAAAAAGACCTCTAACACTAGTTTGCTTTAATCTTTTTAAATTCTATCTGTTTTCTTTTCATATCAAATCTGACACTGAAACTTATGATGTATAAACCCGCACATCAACCTGATCACTTTATTTAGCCTTAAAGTAAACATTACGTTCGATTCAGCAGTTGCAATTATTATTATTATTATTATTATTATTATTATTATTATTATTATATTTGTTTATTTAGGGTACTTGTAATATAGAGTTTTAGTTTCGGTTTAAGCGCTTCATGTCCAATGAAATAATCCACGTCTACCATTTTGCTGAATAAAACATCTTACTTTAATCTTGCTTTATAAATAATAATAATAATAAATATTATTCTTATTAGTGTGGTTATAATCGTAAATACCACGGATGCTGTAAAGAAACTTTCCTTCACAACGAACGCTATCCGCTCTCTCTCGACTGCCGGTCTTAAAGGGACAGTACTCAATTTGAACATTCTACGTATTTCAGAATGAAAGTTTATAGTGTCTCCACATGTTTACTGAAAGTTGTAAAACTGCTTTGAAAATGCAAATTAAATGACTCTCTATCACATATGTAAACATTTAGGTGATAAAGTTCCTTAGCACAGGTTGTGCTTTTTACTCCGCAGCCAGAGCACACAGCACTTAACAAAATATGCTAAGATATGCCATTGTGAATGTGTGTTTTAAACATTATTTGATTATGTCATAGTGTAAACTACAAGTCTAAGATTGTAACATAGCGCCATTATCAAATATGTTCATATAAATAACGCTGGCATGATAACAGTTTCACACAAGACGAGCAATGTTTGCTAGAATTTCCCATCAAGCAGACTTCTGCTTCCCTTTCAATGTTTTACTTGCCTTCATGATGGCTTTTGGAAACTGTAAAGAGTTATTCTGCAAATCCTCAGCCATTTTTCGCCTTTTCACTGCAGAGAAAGTATGCAATTTTATACCTGATTTACTGAATTGTTTCAAATTGAAAACAAAATTATGAATAGATAACAAAAGTAATAACCAATATATATATATATATATATATATATATATATATATATATCTATATATATATATATATCTCATTGATGTTATATATATATATATATATATATATATATATATATATTTAATTAATTGATGTTATATATATATATATATATATATATATATATATATATATATATATATATATATATATATATATATATATAACATCAATGACAACTAATAACCTCATTGAATTTGCATTCTGATATTTCTGTAAAATATTATTAAAAAAAATACAGATTTTTTTAAAGTATCAAGTAAAAACCATTTCTTCACTTTGTTCAGTTTTCTCACCATCTGTTGTGCCTTTAGATCCAGACCTCTTCTCTTCTTCCCAGGTATCTGATGATGTTCTTGTGTGCGGCTGGAAATGATGAAGAAGGTAATGAGTAACTCTAGAACTGTGTGGAGGTGTTATGTAGCGAGAGACTCCGCCCACTGCAGCATGATATCTTGGCTTTCAGTGACGAGGGTGTGTCTCGATGACTGGTGAGTTTGATCATCAACTGTACTGTGTTGTCCTGCTGGGGAGAAGCTGTTACTGGAAACCAATGCTTGTTTCAGTTTGCTAAGTGGTTGTCAAGATGCACCTCACTATCTGTCTGCTGACATTGTTTTTGTTATGGTTGTGTTGACGACATAATTAATTTATTAGTCTGTTAAAGGCTGATGATTTTGAAAACAAAATATAAACACAGAGATCATACAAAAACCAGAGATAATATTGTGAAATATAACACTACTGAATGTAACATAATATAGGGCTATGCCACTAATAATCTGAAGTAGAAAACTCCACTGTGTCTTTGTAGTGAACATGATTATGCAGTAATTTCAGTCTCATTGCAATCTTTTTTTTATTTTTAAGAGGTGTAATTTAAACTATATATATATATATATATATATATATATACCCAGTCGTGGCCAAAAGTTTTGAGAATTACATAAATATTGGAAATTGTTGGAATTTCCACTGCATTTCATTGCTGTCATTAAAGGACCTGCTGAGATCATTTCACTAATCGTCTTGTTAACTCAGGTAAGAATGTTGACGAGCACAAGGCTGGAGATCATTATGTCAGGCTGATTGGGTTAGAATGGCAGACTTGACATGTTAAAAGGAGGGTGATGCTTGAAATCTTTGTTCTTCCATTGTTAACCATGGTGACCTGCAAAGAAACGCGTGCAGCCATCATTGCATTGCATAAAAATGGCTTCACAGGCAAGGATATTGTGGCTACTAAGATTGCACCTAAATCAACAATTTATAGGATCATCAAGAACTTTAAGGAAAGAGGTTCAATTCTTGTAAAGAAGGCTTCAGGGCGTCCAAGAAAGTCGAGCAAGCGCCAGGATGGTCTCCTAAAGAGGATTCAGCTGCGGGATCGGAGTGCCACCAGTGCAGAGCTTGCTCAGGAATGGCAGCAGGCAGGTGTGAGCGCATCTGCACGCACAGTGAGGCCAAGACTTTTGGAAGATGGCCTGGTGTCAAGAAGGGCAGCAAAGAAGCCACTCCTCTCCAAAAAAAACATCAGGGACAGATTGATCTTCTGCAGAAAGTATATTGAATGGACTGTTGAGGACTGGGGCAAAGTCATATTCTCCGATGACGCCCCTTTCCGATTGTTTGACGCATCTGGAAAAAGGCTTGTCCGAAGAAGAAAAGGTGAGCGCTACCATCAGTCCTGTGTCATGCCAACAGTAAAGCATCCTGACACCATTCATGTGTGGGGTTGCTTCTCATCCAAGGGAGTGGGCTCACTCACAATTCTGCCCAAAAACACAGCCATGAATAAAGAATGGTACCAAAACACCCTCCAACAGCAACTTCTTCCAACAATCCAACAACAGTTTGGTGAAGAACAATGCATTTTCCAGCACGATGGAGCACCGTGCCATAAGGCAAAAGTGAGAACTAAGTGGCTCGGGGACCAGAATGTTGAAATTTTGGGTCCATGGCCTGGAAACTCCCCAGATCTTAATCCCATTGAGAACAAAAACCCACTAATTCTGACAAACTCCAAGAAGTTATTATGAAAGAATGGGTTGCTATCAGTCAGGATTTGGCCCAGAAGTTGATTGAGAGCATGCCCAGCCGAATTGCAGAGGTCCTGAAAAAGAAGGGCCAACACTGCAAATACTGACTCTTTGCATAAATGTCATGTAATTATTGATAAAAGCCTTTGAAACGTATGAAGTGCTTGTAATTATATTTCAGTATATCACAGAAACAACTGAAACAAAGATCTAAAAGCAGTTTAGCAGCAAACTTTTTGAAAACTAATATTTATGTAATTCTCAAAACTTTTGGCCACGACTGTATATATATTGAAGGACATATGAATTTGTTTGTTATTACATTTGAAAGATGTTATTATTACATTACTAATAAATTAAGGTGTTCAAAAAATGATCCCATTATGTTTCTGTGAAGTAATGAAATTAGCACTTTGTTTATCCTATATGTTAGTAAAAACTGTAAAACTAAACCTTCTGAAAAAACATTTCTTGAAGAAGTCAACAATGTGTGAATATCAATAAAAGACAGACAATAAAAACGTTGGACTTATAACATTCTTATAAGAATTTGTTTATGAGTTAACTGGGTAAACAGTAATATACCAAACAAAACAATACATTAATATTTTATTGTGTTTAATAAAGTAGTCAACTTCAATATAACTGTATATTCTCAGTGTTCAGAGTGGACACTCTGGCTGTGTTTCAAATCCCACCCTACACCCTCATTCACTATTCCCTACATGAGAATAATAAAGCCCACCTGACAGAGAGAATCCAGAAACTGATGAACACCTGCTGATATCAAGCAGAATCACTGAAGAAAAGAGAAACAAAAGAACTATGACTGCAAATAAAAGACATTCAATCTCTCAAGATCTCAGCAGCATTACTTGCTTCACTTATTATTAGTAAGTTTAACTTTATTTCTGTCGTATGTCTAAAGAAGTTATCAATGGGAATCATCAGAGTTTTAAATGTTGACATTTTTTAATTAACAATAACCGATTCATTTGAAGTATCATTTGATTATCTGTTTGATTATTGATTATTCGTTTGTGTTTTTTTGTTTGTCAAGAAAAGCCAATTGACAATATAGGCATGTGATGTTGGTTATGTGTTGACAGCAGCAAAATCAACATCGAATGACAAAACTGACAACAGGAACAATCATTGTGTGTTTGTTGTTGTGGGGAACCAGAAGAGGGAAGCACGCTATGGATAAACACATGTGGAAATGAGTGTAGAGGCTTTCAAGTTTATATAAAAGAAAGTCAAGTTAGATGCAGAAGTCATATGCCTTTATTGAATAGGAATGACACCTAATACAAGAACCAGCCTTAATCCATGCAGAAAATACATTATATGAAGTGTAGTTAAGTTTATGATAGTGGTGTGTTTATACAGCACGTAAGCCATCAATGTAGTAATCAGTATTTATGAAAGATTCTAAAAACACATTGCACACATGATACTTTGATCTATGTCAACATTTAGATACACAAAAATATCAACATATGTAACAATCAACATATGAATCTCAATAATGGTGACCTTAAATGCTCCATGTCACAATGCATGCTGGGTAGCAGGACAAGACAAAAATCTCATCCCAACCAACGAAAAATACTGTTCACCATAATGGTAACCAAATACTTTCAATAAAAGACAAATCAACATCTAAATCTCTGTTATTTGTCACTAAGAGCTTCTGTGGATGTCTGAAGTTCTGTTATTGCCAGTGGACCATTGTTTGCTAATGAGGCTTTTGGGAAACACACCATGGTAACACTGTTAGTGCAGTTGTTTAATGCTCTGCTGAGATCTTGAGAGATGTCTTTTATTTCAGTTGTATTTCTGGTTTATTCTCTTTCTTTCAGTGATTGTACTTGATAAATGCAGGTGTTCACTAATGCTTAATTAATAATTAATCCCTTAATTGTCTCATAAATGGCAAAATTGCTTCAGTGTTGCTTTTACTCCCTGTAGTGTGGTTTTCATGTGGAGTTAAAATTGTAAAAAAAGACACTTATTTGAACAGTAACAAACTGTAAATTAAGTTTAGCTACATCAAGCAAACTGTAGAAAAACAATGATGTAAGGGCAAAGCTGCTGCCAGTTTACTGTAACATTACTGTGAAAACACACAAGTGGATCAAAAAAAATTCATCAAAGTTGTCTTAAGACAAGAACACATTTTGTTTTTGGTTTTAGGACAGCTTTGATGAAAGGTTTTAACCCACTTCAAATGTTGACTAGTGTAAATGAACTCAGTTAAGAGAGGGATGCTTGACTGATTGCACAAACACTGTTGGAAGAGAGCTGAGCTGAACCTGTTGTAGAGGGCTGAATTACAGCAGAGGGGAGCAATGCACCTTTACACTGCTCTATCCAGCTTGTTTTTAACAGAAGAGCACTGTGGCTGTTTGTAATGGATGGGTGATTCCACTTATTTTGCTTTTGATACGATATCAATACTTCCAAAGGCCAGTATAGTAGATACAGATACCGATATCCCTTAACTTAACTTTTAAATTATTACATTTATTAAATTATTAATTGATGAAGTGTCAAATGGGTCATGGTATCAGTTTTAGCCTTTATTTAAAAGGCGTAAATCATTCAATATGCCTCAACTACAGCTTATTATGTTATATTTGAGTTAACACATGCTTAAAATAAGTTTACTGTAGAGGTAAGCATGGGAATCTACAAATACTGCAATCACTAGGTGCGTTTACATGGACACTTATTGCTTCCATGGGATTGAATTCATTCTGATTGATGAATCCGAACATAGTGTCTACAAAAACGCTGAATAAAGTGATCGGGGTGATGTGCGCGTTTACATGTCACAAGCTTCTGATCAGATTTACTCTTTTGACATGCACACACTGCATGAACATACAGAGTTTCCCGCTGCTGTTGCATACTGTTTTAAAAAGCACACGTGATATGTATCTACTTCGGGTCCTAGTTAGGCGACGACCAGCACATGAACTGTTGTGCTGCTTAACGTTACTTAAAAAAGTGTAAAAGCGCCCCTTCCCGCACCCAAAACTAGTCATCTGTTGATGAGAGTCTTAAACGAGGACTGGTGGGACGTGGCTGTGTTCAACTTCACATACGCTGAGTGAAAGGGAGATTTATAATGACAGGTCACTTATTTATGGACACTTTAGTCACCAGGAAGAACAGCTCGTTCTGCTTGTCATACATCATTACGCTATTTCTACATCACTGCGTATGCGCAGTACTTTCACGTTTCGGTTTTCAAGTGTTTACATGTCCACTCGCTCGGATTACAAAAGGGATAAACCACCCCTTACAATCCAATCAAAATGTTAGTCGGATCTGGTCAATTCAATCCATTTGACGTGTTTACATGTGAGTTTTTTATTCTGATTGTGCTTCTAGTCCTATTACGATCGGATTAGTAGTGTCCATGTAAACGCAGCTACTGTAAAGTACAACCATAGTTCATTTTCATAAGGGACTGCCAGTTGCACCCATAAAATACAACCTTTTTATTCTGACAATTTATGATTTATAATAAACATCAGTTCCAGAATAGAGCATGATCAATAAGAGCTTTAGAGTTCACTTTAAATAAATTGCAAAAGAATAGACTACAATTTCAGTTTGTTTGTTGTGAAATAACTTTTTTCTGTCCTCTGATAATAATTATTCAGTGCTGTGTTACCCAAAAGCATCAATGGTTTATGACACTGAGGAAGAGCAGCCCTGTTTGAACGCAGAGTCAGCAGTGAATGAACGCTCTCTGTGATTGATTAGTTCTGTCTTGCAGCATTCCTGTGTGATCTGATGAGCAGGAAAATAGTTATTTATCCAGTTCAGTGCATATTGAATGCTTTAAATGTCTTATTAAATTGAACAACAAAAACAACAAAAGAACCTTAGTATTGATACTTTCAATACTCACATCAGAATCGATACGTCCATCCCTTAGGACTTACAGTATCAGTCGATTCCAGTTATTTTACCAGCACAAAAACAGCCATTCTGCTGCTTTATGTTACAAACTGATGTTTCTTGGTGAACTTAAAACTCATAATATCACCATGAACAAGGGAGAAAAAATTATAATTGCAAGTTATAAGTGCTTTTCAAGCACTGCTATGTGAAGCTTTAGAAACTTTGCAAATAATTATTTTTAAAAAATAAAATAAAAACTGTTTCAGAGCACATTTATAAAAGTCATGAGATTTCAGCAAACGAGGCTTTGTATGGAAGGCTGACGGTGCCAAAACGCTTTAAAAAGAACATGTGAAACTTGACAGAGTCAGCACACACTGTTAGTCTGTTATTGCAGCAATATTGAACGTGTTTCTTTTGAATGTGTAGACACGTGTTTGAATATGTAATATTTTTAAAGCAGGTTTATCTCTAGATTTACCCATATATTAATTCCTTTTAGCCCATATATTGCTTTACTGATATCTACTGTGTGAGGGTAAATTATGTTACAATTTAAATGAAGACTTTTCTGTCACAGTCTTCAGCTGGTGTGCCCCGGAGAGCGACCAGATGACACTGTCTTTTTGTGAGTGTTGTGTTTTATTTGGTGCCATGTGCTCTCTCCTGTCTATTTTCTTGTTACATCATTATTGTTTTAGTACTGTGCTGATCTGTTGTTTTCCATTGTGGTGTTATGTCTGTTTATAGTACAGTTTCTAGTCTGCCTGTTTGTCCCCCTCTGGGTTGTTTTTGTTAGTTTCATTTTCGTATTAAAAGGACCATTCTGCCTGCATTTGAGTCTTCGCCTCTTTCGCACCGTGGTAGAACAGATCAACCAACTTGAAGACTCACCAGCAATGGGAATTTTTTTATACCCGGCTGCCAGACAACATAGGATCCAGACCCTGGCCAATGGGCCACATCCCTGCCCACAAGACAATCGCCCCTTTGGGCTGTATGCAGAAGATCTCTTCTATACAGCCCAGGGGCTAGGGCTTGAGGAAAACACCCTCATCCACCTGTTTCTAGCAGGCCTGGATGAGCCTGTCAACAGGGAGGAGCTGGGGGAGTTGGATATGTGATCCTACTGGGAGATGGTTGACCACATCATCGATTTGAAGGAAGTGGAACTGCTGGATGGTGCCCCCTCCCAGAACCTCCTCAGGTCGTGCCGGCTACTTCCAGGTTCTTGTGGTCATTCTCTGGGCACCTCGGGCTTAGACGCAGCGTGAAGGATCCTCCCCTGATGTCGGTGAGGGAGGCAATGGCTGCTCACAATCCACCCATGGCAGAGGGATCTGCTCACAGTTCCCCCAAGGCGGCGCCGTCCGCTCTCGGTTCCCCTGGGGCGAACCTTTCTACCTCTTTCTCCAGGCCCAGGCCCTCCATCCATTTCCCTGATCCACCTCCGTTCCGCCTCCCTCCATGATTCCTACTTTGGAGTGTCTGGAATCCACTCCTTAAGGGAGGGGTTCTGTCACAGTCTTCAGCTGGTGTGCCCGGGAGCGCCACCAGATGACACTGTCCTTTTGTGAGTGTTGTGTTTTATTTGGTGCCATGTGCTCTCTCCTGTCTATTTTCTTGTTACATCATTATTGTTTTAGTACTGTGCTGATCTGTTGTTTTCCATTGTGGTGTTATGTCTGTTTATAGTACAGTTTCTAGTCTGCCTGTTTGTCCCCCTCTGGGTTGTTTTTGTTAGTTTCATTTTCGTATTAAAAGGACCATTCTGCCTGCATTTGAGTCTTCGCCTCTTTCGCACCGTGATAGAACAGATCAACCAACTTGAAGATTCACCAGCAATGGGAATTTTTTTATACCCGGCTGCCAGACAACATAGGATCCAGACCCTGGCCAATGGGCCACATCCCTGCCCACAAGACAATCGCCCCTTTGGGCTGTATGCGGAAGATCTCTTCTATACAGCCCAGGGGCTAGGGCTTGATGAAAACACCCTCATCCACCTGTTTCTAGCAGGCCTGGATGAGCCTGTCAACAGGGAGGAGCTGGGGGAGTTGGATATGTGATCCTACTGGGAGATGGTTGACCACATCATCGATTTGAAGGAGGTGGAACTGCTGGATGGTGCCCCCTCCCAGAACCTCCTCAGGTCGTGCCGGCTACTTCCAGGTTCTTGTGGTCATTCTCTGGGCACCTCGGGCTTAGACGCAGCGTGAAGGATCCTCCCCTGATGTCGGTGAGGGAGGCAATGGCTGCTCACAATCCACCCATGGCAGAGGGATCTGCTCACAGTTCCCCCAAGGCGGCGCCGTCCGCTCTCGGTTCCCCTGGGGCGAACCTTTCTACCTCTTTCTCCAGGCCCAGGCCCTCCATCCATTTCCCTGATCCACCTCCGTTCCGCCTCCCTCCATGATTCCTACTTTGGAGTGTCTGGAATCCACTCCTTAAGGGAGGGGTTCTGTCACAGTCTTCAGCTGGTGTGCCCGGGAGCGCCACCAGATGACACTGTCCTTTTGTGAGTGTTGTGTTTTATTTGGTGCCATGTGCTCTCTCCTGTCTATTTTCTGACCCCACCCATCTTGTTACATCATTATTGTTTTAGTTGCCACACCTGTGTCTCCCTCGTTAGGTTCCCTATTTATTCTCCTGGTGTCTGTATCCTACGCTGATCTGTTGTTTTCCATCGTGGTGTTATGTCTGTTTATAGTACAGTTTCTAGTCTGCCTGTTTGTCCCCCTGGGGTTGTATTTGTTAGTTTCATTTTCGTATTAAAAGGACCATTCTGCCTGCATTTGAGTCTTCGCTCCTTTCGCACCGTGACAATTTTCTACCTCAGAAAAAAAAAAGGAAAAGACAAATCTTGATATTAGACTGACACCACAACCTCCCAATGCATTATCCCTCATGAGCAAATATAATGTCTGATGTTTGCACACATGGATGCCATTGTACAGTTACAACTAGGGTTGAGCTGATAGACAATGGCTGACAGACATCTTGATGTTAAGCTGTCAACATGACCCCCCCCCCCCATTACAACATACTTCATGAAAAAACACGATGTCTTCCGTAGCTTAATTTTGTCATCACAGTTTCAAAACGTTTTAGTGAACCCATGAACTTTCTTTGGGTTTTACCTGATCTTGAGTCAGGTTTCTAAATTTGTAGGCTTTCTTAACTGACATACTGTATTTGTATGATAAAAAGGCCGAGTTGTACTAGACTTTTATTAGCCTGACTAAGCCTGACCGTCATAAAACAAACAAAACAAGCCCTGCTAATTAATACAGAAAATTTGTCAAAGCAATTGATTCAGTTGAAAGGTTTATAAAGCTGTTTCCCCCCATCACTATTGAGAGGTGGTGATGATTTTGATCTCCACTGGTCATGAAAGCAGAAGTGAAAGGACGCGGGATCCATAAATAAACTGTAATATATCAGATGCAAATGACAAACAGCAGAAGAAATTAGGTAACACTTTAGAATACTGTTTCTTACTTACTATATAACTAATAAGGAATTATTGAAGAACTAACAGGTGATTATTCATTAATACTTAACTCACTACTGTTAACTACTTAGAAAGATGTGTTAACTAATCAGTATGTAATATAATTTTATGATTGTGTTAAGTAACAGTTAGCTAATCAGTAACTAATATATTCTGTGATACCTCCTGAAGAACTACTATTAATTATCTACTATTTAGGGTTCAAGAAAAATAACTATGAAATAACTACTACTGAACAGTTATACGCAAAAAAAACACACTATAATAATCAGGCTGTGTCCCACAAATCAAGTACATGAGTAAAAGTACAGATACCCCAATAACATATTACTCCAGTAAAATTATAAGTAGGCCTATTCATTTTCAAAACTACTTTAGTAAAGGGACAAGTACAAAGTACTACTACAGTAGCAACTTTCTTACAGCCCACTTATTAGCCTATAATGGAAGTTAAATATGGATTTTGCTTGCTTCTAAATGTTTAACTTTTGATTATGAAATGTTTGTTAAATTAGTTAAAATGTGGGCAGTATACATGTTAAAATGGAATAAAATATGCTGTATTAAGAAATGTTCTTATCTGAAACAAACAGATGAGAGTATTTTACAAAATTTATGATTACTTTTATAGGTTTTTTTTAGTCAACATGATGTAGTTTATTATTATTTACTAATAGGTTCACTTTATAATTCTGTAAATCCTGCAGGATTATCTGATAATTAATTATTAATTACTAATGGGTTCTCGACATTTTCACTTTAGAAGAGGCCTAATGTTTTAGGTTCAAAATAAGTCCTGCATAATTATTTGATAATTCTTTATTAATTACAAATTGGATACCTGTATTTTCACTTTTCCTCAGGCTTTGCCTTACATACAGAAATTTAATTAATAATAATTAATACAGTACTGTAACACATACAGTACTATATATAAAATATAAAAACTAAGGTAAGTTATGGCAAGGCACTGGAGTCATGGTGGGTTTCCTATTGGAAGGTGATTTCTTACAAAACACACTCACAAAACAATTTACTACACAGGCAAAACCTATATAAAATGTATTGCATTTATTAATATTGCATTTTCATACTACTACTACTAATAACATTTATATGAAAGGGTCACAATTCAATGCAATTGTGTAAAACTGTTCATTAGTAGTTACTTCATAGTTATTTTTCTTGAACCCTAACTAGTAGATAATTAATAGTAGTTCTTCAGGAGGTATCACAGAATATATTAGTTACTGATTAGCTAACTGTTACTTAACACAATCATAAAATTATATTACATACTGATTAGTTAACACATATTTCTAAGTAGTTAACAGTAGTGAGTTAAGTATTAATGAATAATCACCTGTTAGTTATTCAATAATTCCTTATTAGTTATATAGTAAGTAAGAAACAGTATTCTACACTGTAAACCCTAATGTTGTCTTGACTTAAAAAATCAAGTAATGTTGACTAAACATTACTTAAAATTTTGCGTTTTGGCCCTGTCATTTAAAAATATGAGTTAATTTAACTAATTTACCTTCAAAATGCATAAACTTAAGATTTTAAGTGTTGTGAGCTCAAATCATGAGTAATCCTTTGGAAAAACTCCACGTCACTCTGTTCTTCCTTTAATGTGATTGGCCATGGGAGGAATTCTGCCTAGCAACAAGAGAACAAAAGCACTGATTGGTGGATTACAAAATTCGTCCTTTTGGTCTGTTTGGTTTGCTGAACTACATTTCAAGATGACTTTTTTTTTTAGTGTATTATGTTAGGTGAGTAAACTTCTGTAGATATAAAGTTGTCTTGCATGATTTCTACTAGTGAAATATGTTATCCTTGTGGTACGTGATTTTGATATGGTAAAATACTACAATAACGACAACTTCGTATTAGATGAAGTGGCCCAATCGTTTTCCTTTGAGAGAAAGAACATGGCAGCTAACGTTACTGCTTAACTCGTTAGACCAATACACTGAAAACCCTAATAAGTTGACTGAACTAAATTGATTGAGTAAACTCGTTGCCCCAATTTAATTGAGTAATGGAGTTTCCCAAAACTTACATATTTAAGTTTATTTAACTTGACACTTTTGTAGAAAACCCTAATAAGTTGACTGAATTAAATTGATTGAGTAAACTCGTTGCCTCAATTTAATTGAGTAATGGAGTTTCCCAAAACTTACATATTTAAGTTTATTTAACTTGACGGTTTTGTAGCTTGTACTTAAATCACTCAGTTCACTAAACTTGGTGCTTATTTAATGTACTTAAACGATTGTGTTCACTTAACTTGGTATTAATTTCAAGTGTAGTTATATATTTAAGTTAACTCAACATGTAAATTTAACTAAAAATTATGTTCTTAATTTTGATCGCACACTATTTGCACACTGAAGTAAAACAAATAACAGCATATTTAAACTTTGACCTTTTGACAAAATGTCACAATATTTATGAAAATACAGTAAACCCTATACTGCACTGTAAAAAAAAAGTTGTGTCAACTTAAAAAAATAAGGCAACTTATCGCAAGCGCTTTTTTGAGTAAACTTAACAAAAAATTACTATGTTTGCGTATTTTAACATCAACCTAATCCATTGGGCAAAGTTACGTCTAGTGGACATCTTTTTATGTCTTTGCAGACCTTGAAAAGATGTCCACTGAGGAGGCAGAATGTTTTATGATGTCTTTTTTAAAATGTTTTTTTATGTCTTCTGTACGTCCGATATAGACGTTCACAGATCCTCCTTACAAGGTTTTGTGACTTTATTTCTGTCAGACATCTAGAGAAGCTCTTATTGAGAATTAACAGAGGTTTAAATGTTGATACATTATACATTTGAAGTCACCATTGTGGTGGAAAGTGTTTGGTTTAGTTGGGATCTTGGTCCAGTTACTTCTTGTGTAAGCTTGTCTTTTGCTGCTGTAACAGTGTATTTTAAAACACTGTTTTTTTTGTGGTGAAGAAAGACAAACTTAAATGAGCTCAGGTGTCATCAGCTCTTTGCTGATGTTGGCTTGTCTCTTGCTGCTGTAATTTGCGTGTTGTAAAACACTGTTATTGTAGCAATGAGAGTTGAGATCAGACATGCACATCTTGCTTGTAATGGTGACAAGTTAAAATAAAATGTATTGCTGCAACTGTGGATTCACTATTATGGATAGAAACCTAGTAGATAAAATAAAGTACTTATTTTTTGAAAACAAATCACGTTGTCACAAACAGACATCAAGATTTTGGATATGCATCACATCAATGGTGACAATCAGAACAAAAAAGGCTGGATAATAAGGATGAGTTTGTGCTATGGAGCTCTTTTGTTTGTCACCATTGTTGTGATGCATATGCTAAATCTAGAATTCTGTGAGTGTGAGTACTTGATTCTTTTACTCAAAATATTTCAAATGCATTCATTTTGTCCATCTTCAAAATAAGTATTTTGCTCTTGGTGCCCGTTATAAATATCAAACAAAAATTATTTTATGATCTCAAATACGTATTATGTGATGACTTTCTCATCAACAAAAAAACAACTGATAACACCTGAGCTCATTTAAATCTGTCTTTTTTCACCACAAAAACAGCGTTTTAAAATACACCAACTCAGCAGCAACTGGACCAAGATCCCAACTAAACCAAACACTTTCCACCACAATGGTGACTTCAAATGAATCAAGTATCAACATTTAAACCTCTGAGTGATTTAGGTAGAGTCTACAAAACAGTCAAGTTAAATAAACTTAAATATGTAAGTTTTGGGAGACTCCATTACTCAATTAAATTGAGGCAACAAGTTTACTCAATCAATTTAGTTCAGTCAACTTATTAGGGTTTTCAGTGTATATTACATTTTGATTCTCACTATATTATCTTAATTCTTGTCTGTCAGGAGTTTGATGTCGAATGTAAAGAATTGCCTATACTGCGCTTTCCATTTTGTGAGATTTATGTTGTCAAGAAAGTGTGATGTTCTTGTGAAGACTGAGATCTTTCCTCTGCTGGGTTTTAAATGCTTTCCCTCTGCAAACTGCCACACATGTGAGGGCTGTTTCTACAGAAACAAAACCTGACAACTCTAACTTATCTTACACTATCACACAGGAGAGGTTTTTAAGTTCCATTGTTAGTCCAAAACAAATATAGATAAAACTAATAAAGAGTAAATCAAGCAAAATAATGCATCACAAAGCTTTACAAAATGCAGATAATAAAGTTTGTGTTAATTAAGGCAAAGAGAATCTGTTCATCTTAATCCTTTTTTGTACACATGTGAAAGGATATTTAGGCAGCTTTTCTATAACTAAAAAATAAGTTTCCTTTGGTCTGTAACACCTATTTCTTATAAATGTCTGTCCTAATAGGCTATGTGTCATTGTCCTTGAGTCACTTCGGTCACTACAGAAGATGTGTACATGACTCAAGGCATCATTAGTATTTTTTTCATGACTGCTTTATAAGTTGTTGTTTTCAATTAATTAGTTTCATTTTCAGTATAATAAAATATGGTAATTTAACTTAGAAGACACTGAACACTCTTATTGGTGTCTTGCGCTCTTACCATCATCGTTCAGCACAACAAATATTTACTTTATTTCAATACCCAAACATGTGCATGTATGTAATCTAACCTCTGTTAAACAAGAGCTCTACAGTAAAACACTTCAGTTCCAGCTCAAAGGCGGATGAACCCACAATCATCTTAACTAATTAAACCCACTCTCAAACTGACACTAATCTCGGTCTAAATACAATATATTGAGGTCACACGACCAGATGAAAACTGGTATCATGATACCCTGTTGAAAGACTCTTTCATGTGTGTAATAAAGGATTAATGACTGTCTGTTTAATTGAAACAGATTAGTGATTAATTAATCACAAGACACATCTATAAAGCAAAGGAACTAATACTCTAAATATAGCAAACATTTATTAGACAAGAAATAAATCATTACTCCATCATTGTTGTTGATGCAATACAGTTTATTTTCGTCAGTTTCTGAGAATAACAAACTGAAAAGCATTACATTTTATCCCCTGAATAACTCATGTTTTCCCAGAAATATGTAAATGAACTCCTACATCCTAAAAGGTAAAATATCTAATGTAGAAAGACTCATTAAATGTCAAATTAAATCTCTAAAAATTATTAACTCGAACCCCAAAATATATCCTACTGTAACCAGATCACTGACCTACACACACACATCTGAAGAAATTACAAGAAAATAAAAGATTCATCAGTTACCTATATTTATCCATCACCAAACAAACCTGTAATAGTATTATATAACCCTTCACCATCTTCTACTGTCAACTAGTGAAGATTTACCCAGCATCAGCACCACATTGTGAATAATAATAATAACAAGCATAGAGAGCTGCTCAAACAAGAACATAAATCAGCAATTAGGCTCAAATATCGGTTTACTGTATTTGTGAAGAACTAAAATCAAGATAAAATCGCCCTCCACTTTAGTTTAGTAGCTCTGTTTCTTCAGACTGATTTACTTTTATGATTTTACTTTCTCATCACTGATTTTTCATTGCACTGCTCTTTGTCAGCAGCATCTGCCACAACATTTATTCACAAAATAATCTCATATGGTCACCTGTGGCTTCAATAACTGTCAATCAGTTGTAATAATTTAATCCTGGTGTTCTTTATTTTCTAGTCACTTTGGATAAAAGCATCTGCTAAATCAAATTAATTGCATGACATGCTAAGTAATTAATCAAGTTATTCTCAATTCAGTGTATATATTACCATTGGCAGAGAAAACCATTAAAATAAAAAGTAAAAGATACTACATGATTATGACAGCAGTGTAAATCATTGATTAGACTATTTTTGGTTAGAAATTATAATTAAACATTAAATGAATGCTTTAAACTCACAGCCCTAGTTTGCAGATGAATGAAGGCAACAGATGTGGACTTTATTCTGTCACACGTTTAACAGACAGAGCATGAGCAGTGCTGTCACTGCCACCCCAAGCCTCATGGTTTCGATACTCCGCCTCCTGCAGTCGGTAACTGGGTTCCCTGTAGTGAGGACCCTCATAGAGATCCCACACACCACTGAGCACCTTACAGGAGCGGACCTCTGTTATATCACAGCTGTCCAATGATGGACAGTCTCCTGTGATCAAGCTCCTATTGCCTCTAAACTCTTCCTGATCGAAGACCAGAATCATACACACCTAGAAGGAAAGAGAACATTGCTTTATATGAGACACGAAAATAGAGCCTTAGTGTATGAACAGTTGGTTTATGAACAGTGTCACTGTAAAGTGCTTTCTGTGTGAATGACAAACAAGCCATAAACTCTCACCCCGTCCTCACGGAGACGCCACCATCTGAAGCACTCCTTAGCATCCCTCTCCTCCTCGTCTGATTTTTTTGTGTAGTAAACCCGACCAACATATTCAGTAGACTCCTTTGGCAGCAGACTGGATATCTGCAATACAAGTAAAAAACAAACATGGTCATCAATAATTATAGATCTAGGAAACTTGCTTTGACTTGCCCAGATCAGTGAATAACATTTTGTCCCAGTAACAAGATAAAATACCAGTAAATGTACAATATGTGTACTTTTTTTCCCTAAGTGTAATGTTAAATTACTAGAGCAGCAAAGTGCTACAAGAACCTCATATTCCTTAATGTTGATTCCTTCAGTGGGGTTTCTCTTCCTGTAGAAATAGACTTTTTTGATGAGGTCCAGACTTTTTTCAGCCTTGTTTTTAGTCTTCTTGTCACTATAGTCCAGTTGAATAGTCTGTGTCAAAGATTCACAATATTACAGTGACTTAAACGTTTTGAGACAATAACACAAATGTCGAAGTGTGAAATTAGATTTGAACATAACATACATCAATGATGAAATCCTTCTTATCCAAGAAAACAGTTGGGATAAGTTTGTTCCACTCGTCCACTGCTTTATTCCACTCTTCCTGTACAAATGGTGATTGAAGACAAACACATGAGACCAGTTTGCCCACAAGAGCACCTGAAAATTAACTTGCTTGTTTAGCCATTATATATGTATTTCTTATATTTTTATAAACTACACATTTATGCAAATTTTAACTTGTATGTTCCTCTCTGAACAACTTCAATTACAGATTTGTTAAAACAAATTTTAACAATTGTGACCATAGTTAGCTAACAATGCTTTTGGGAGATGAACCCCTGCACAGTAAAATCCTGAGTGTTAAATTAACAGTGATTATATTTGGTCTCACTCTACTAGACTGTTAAAGCAACTAAAGCAGAGTTTAAGTTAATGAGCTAATGAAGTGATTAACTAAGTGCGGATTGTGAATTAGTGATGAACAGCTGCTGTTAAGAAACAGAATCACTGAAGAAAAGAGAAACACAAGAACTACTACAACTGACTTCAGACACAGCCTTAGATGAAATCAACTGAAATAAAATACATGAAATCTCTCAAGATCTGATTAAACAACCCCACAAACAGCATCACCAGCTCCACTTATTAATAACCAGACTGACTTTATTTCTGTCAGACGTCTACAGAAGATCTTATTGAGTTAATTAGTATAGTTAACCACTTAATTGGTTTCCTTGTTTGTTCCTTTTGTATCGCTCTCAATTTCTGTTATTCATGGCCTGTTCTCATTTGTTCTCATGGTCTGTTGCTTAATTTGTTCTTTTTTTAATAATCATCATTATGAATTATCTGCTGTCTTCTTATAAAACTGCTGCAGTTTGAACCTGACACATTCTTCCTCAGCTGAAACTGACCGTGACAACCGGGACAGTGTATTATTGGTAAACTGAAATTCATTTATGTCATTTTAATAGAGTAATAATGGGACAAACTGTGTTTGCCCATTTTTAAAAAAAGACAGTTTTAATTGTAAAGTTTAGTTAAGAAGGTGTGTTAAGAGTGTACATTACATATACATTGATGCCATTGCTTTGCAACAGGTCCAAGATTAGTACATTAATTGTAAATGTTGTCTTTTACCTGTAAGCTCTGTTTGTCGTTGTGTTTAGTTTGTGTTATTCTCGTCTCTCCCACACACTTGGGCAGGCGTCTCTTCACAACATCCTTGAGCTTCATCCGGGCATCTTTCAGCTTGTCATCAGTGGAGTATAAGATCTCCTCAAAGATGTGATCTGATAGAAGGAAAAACAATATATAAATACAAATATAAGTCTCTGGTCAAATGAAAGAAGAACCGTTTTAATTCTCCACAATCCTGCACATGTTTTTAACTGACCGGTCAGTTTGATGAACTCCTTCATTGCTTTTGACGTTTGGTCCTCACCACCTGTAACCCTGTTTAGAATATTAAAGATCTTCTTGTCAATATCTTCCTTGGATACAGTAACTGGTGAGAGCTGTGTGATCTGGTCTTTCGCTGCTTTGAGGGCTTCTGAGATCCTAATGAACAAATCAAAAAAGTATGAACCAATAAACAACTTAAGCAACACTGAACAAGAAGAGCACAAATATATTTTTAAACTGAAGTTCAGTCAATGTTAACACACATCTCTTCGATGATGTTGACGATCTTGTGCTGGTAGGCCTGCTGATACAGAGTGTATCTGGTGTGAAACATGTCATAAATATTATCAGCCACCTGCGAGAGACAGAGAGAGTGATGAATTAGAGCACAGACTGACTACAGTACGTGATTTCACTGATCTAACAACAAAACACTGAGCACTAGTGATCGGATCACCTAACATTCACCTTCATATTAGATGGAAGCAGAGACGTAACCAGGACAATTTTACTCATGTAATACTGAATGACACATTGGCTGATAAGATGAACTGGACCTTTGATTTATTTTATTTTCATCTTAGCCTCATCTAATAGTGTACATTAACTTTACATCATGGAGTTGTCTTAAATTATAAATATTGAAATGTAAATGTTTACAATTGAATTCATAAACATATTTCTCAAATCTGAACATTGATTTCATGTTCATCTTAATAAACTGAATTAAGTTATGTATAGTAATGGAGGAAGCTATCTCATAAGTTTCTGTTTTAACTCAGTTGACTGAAGCATTGTTTCTACAATCATTTCTTACAGGCTGAACAATGATTGATCATTCACACATTATTTTACAAACTGCACACACTATATATAAAGACAACTTCATAGGTAATAAATGATCTTATGAGAAGTCATAAATACAGTAAGTTATCATGTGTACCTTGTCTCTGAAGCAGATGTGTTTTCTCCCCTCCACCTCACACACACGAGCAGATTTCAGCAGACGCTGATGGTCAAAGCTGTTTGGGATGCCGAGGTGATGACAGTCTCTGACAGAGATACAGTATATCGAGATATGATTTTGGTTGATGTTGTGCTGACTGCTCTGACTTTATACAGACACACAACAGTGTTTTTTTCTTGGTTTTTACTTCTGTGTTGCGTGCTTTCTGCAGCCACGTGACCATCATAAACCAAAATATTAATATTTATGAACATATAAGGTTATATTATATCAAAGCTTCTTAAGGATATCTAAAGTGATGTCTATGTAAGTAGTTTACAATTAAATTATCGATGTTAAGATTAACAACCATTATTATAAGTATAAATGAGCAGTCCTTTAAAGGTTTATTTTTTTACCTTGCAAAATAGTCCCATTTGTGCACATCAATGCCATTCCTTTGATTTACCACGATCTCATACAGGAAAGACTTGTCCTCCGTCCTGCCCTCCGCTGGCCACTGAAGAATCAAAATAACTTCAATACTCAACAGAAACACTGTATGACTTGAGCATTGGAAGGACAGTTCAAGATTTAGTACCACTTTAGCTGAAGTATCAACTCCTTTTATCAACTCCAGAATAAAGGTGATATCTTCTTTCAGCTCTTTTTTCAGTTCATCATTGTTCTCTACTATGTCCAGAAACAGCCAAACCGAGGCATCCTCAAGCTATGAGAATAAAACACACAAACACAAATATATATGAATTGCCACACAGTCATAACTTTTAGAAATAAACAATGTAAACTGTATAGAGTTATAAATAGAGAATTTTATGTTGAGCTGGACATCTATTGTATATTATTATATATATATATATAAAAGATGCTACACCTCAGAGTGTCTCGTTTCGTTTCAGCAGGTATCTAAAACTGAATTAAGTGATCTATTATTAAATTGGTATCCTGGCTTTCTATTCTTGTGGATAAAACACTGGAAGCAAGATTTTCTTTCAAAACCTTTTTCTGAGCAATGTTTATGAAACTATAATTGTGTTTTTGTGTCCTTTTGGAGATTGGCTTTTGTGTTCTAGTGAAGAAGAGAAAGTCATACAGGTCTGGGAGGACATAAGAGTGAGAAAATGATTACAAAATGATAGTGCTGTATTAAAAATGTAAGCATAATTTGAAAAATGTCTGCAATGAAGTGCTCCAGTACACTCACTCAATAGACTTTTGTGTGTCAATGAACACATTTATTGTGATGGGTTTTTGCTAAGACTTGCTACTTTCAACAGTACAATATTTAATTTGGTTTACTTTTAGTAGGCTGTTTATTAACCACATTGTGTTTGATCTACACTGTAAAAAGTGATTCTCTATATTTATTCAATAAAATTGTCAAAAATTACAAGCAATATTATTAATTAATTTTAACACATTTTAATTAAGTAGAAATAATCATTCAAAATGAGTAGAATAACATGAAAAAATTAAGTAAAATTTGCACAAAAATATTGATTTCATTGGATAAAAAACAAACAAACAAAAAACCACTATGCTAAAGAATACTATGTTATGCATGCCAGGCCAGTAGTTGGCGATCATGAAACACCCTTCGAAAACATTATATGCATGCACATGACATCAGCCTTTTTACAAATTCACATTTTTGTTGCTTACATAGATATGATAAAGGAATCATGTTCAAAAGGTTGTAAGGCCCCCAAAACAGAGTTATTGAAGACAGCTAAAGTTCACAAACAGAATCAAAGGGTAAATTATTGGTTTCCATTATAGTGGTCAGTGTTTGCTTTAGTTGTGCTCTTGACCCTTGATGTTTTAATATTACATTTTGCATTGCTGTTGTAACTGCTAGACAAGCTAAGAAGAAAAGATGATCAGGTGGTGATGGTTATGCTTTTACATAATCTTTGTTTTACCTGAATATCTGAACTCATTCAGAGCCTGATCTCTGAGTTACATTAACATTCATTATAGCAGCCTTGTGATTCAACAATAAAAGGCCTTGAGTTTTCAGTGTACTCAAGAGATTAAGAATTCTGATTGAGAGAGGGGAATTTTCTTTTGGCAGACAGTGACATCAAGAACCAGCGTATGAATCTCAAGAATGGTGACAAACAGCATATTCAGACGAACTGTAAGAATCACAAAACAAGCTACTATAGAATTGTTGCTCATAATTTATTCATGCCACAAAGCATGATGGGAGCCGTAAATGAGTTTTGATTGGTGGCACCCAGAATGCAGTGTAACATGCTTTTTGATTGTCACCATTGTTGAGGTTCTCATGCTGATTCTTGATGTCTGTGTGCCTACATGGAAAGGAAAAATGAATATATTTTTTTTTAAAAAGGCTTTGATCAAAGGTGCTTCTAAGAATTTCTTGGATGATGCTGAAAACACCTAAACTTATATTGTACAACCACAGGACACCTGTCATTGGTAAGACACCCCTTAAGAAAATTAACCATGGTTTTACTACAAATAAAACCAAAAATACCATGGTTACTATAGTTAAAACATGGTAACCACGAATTAATCATGGTTTTGCTATATTAACCATGGTATTTGTAGTAAATCTGTGGTTATACAAATGATAGTCAACACGCCAAAAATCCATGGATTACTACAGTTTTACTATAGTATAACCATGATTATTTTTCGTAAGGGACACCCAACTCAGAAACCCAGATCAAATGATGATGCAAAAACAAATAACACCGTCTGATCTCATTTCCTTCTTGGCTTGTCTAGCTGCTGTATCACAACAAGCAACCAATAAAAATCAGTTGAAATTTTTAAGGGTCAAGAGTCCAACTAAAGCAAACACTGACCACTACAATGGTAAGCAAGTTAATTATTTTTTTCCTTCAGTGATTCTGTTCGTGAACTTTAGGTGTCTTCAATAACTCTGTTTTGGGGGCCTTACAACCTTTTGAACATGCTGCCTTTATCATATCTATGTAAGCAACAAAAATGTGAATTTGTAAAAAGGCTGATGTCATGGAGTAACCGCAGAGTGCAGTCTGGACGATGGGGTGGGGCGACACTTCGAGGCGGAGCGACACGTGTCGCCCCACCCATATTTGTTTTCCCCGCCTTTGACACTTTACTCCGAGCCAGCAGAGGGCAGTTTGCGTTAAAATAAACAGAACAGTGGCAGCTGCAGAATCAGAATCAGAATCAGAATGAGCTTTATTGCCAGGTATGTTCAGACATACGAGGAATTTGTTTTCGTGACAGAGCTCCGCAGTGCAACATAACAGCGACAGAACAAAAAACACAATAAGGAATAAAAAATGCAAAAAAATACAAATAGGTGGGTAAGGATTGACAATATATATATTGACAATGTATGGCAGGTATATTAAAATGAGCATTTATGTATGTACATGTATATTATGTGGAAAAATTTTAACTGTACGCTAAGTATGTGTGTTGGATAAATAAGTGTATGTGTATATAAATATAAATATAAGTAGTATAGTGTGTTCCATGTATGTACATGTATATTATGTGCAAAAGATTTACGTGTACGCTAAGTATGTGTGTTGGATAAAAAGTGTAGTGTATATAAATATAAATAGTGTAGTGTGTCCCACAGTTATTATCAGCTGTTCATAAGATGGATTGCCTGAGGGAAGAAACTGTTCCTGTGTCTGGTCGTTCTGGCGCTCATTGCTCTGTAGCGTCGACCAGATGGCAACAGTTCAAAGAGGGAGTGTGCTGGATGTGAGGGGTCCAGAGTGATTTTAACAGCCCTCTTGCTCACTCTGGATAAGTACAGTTCTTGAATAGATAGGAGGGTTGTACCGATAATTCGCTCAGCAGTCCGGACTGCCCTCTGTAGTCTTCTGAGGTCAGATTTAGAAGCTGAGCTGAACCAGACAGTTACTGAAGTGCAGAGGATGGATTCGATGATGGTGGAGTAGAACTGTTTCAGCAGATCCTGTGGCAGGTTAAACTTCCTCAGCTGGCGAGGGAAGTACAACCTCTGCTGGGCCTTTTTCACAATGGAGTCAATGTGAATGTCCCACTTCAGGTCCTGAGAGATAGTGGTGCCCAGGAACCTGAATGACTCCACTGCAGTCACAGTGCTGTTCATGATGGTGAGTGGGGGGTGTGCAGGGGGGTTTCTCCTGAAGTCCACGATCATCTCCACTGTTTTGAGCGTGTTAAGCTCCAGGTTGTTGAGACTGCACCAGACAGCCAGCTCTTTAACCTCCTGTCTGTAAGCAGACTCGTCACCGTCCTGAATGAGGCCGATGAGTGTGGTGTCATCTGCAAACTTCAGGAGCTTGACAGAGGGGTCCTTAGATGTGCAGTCATTAGTGTACAGGGAGAAGAGCAGTGGGGAGAGAACACAGCCCTGGGGAGCTCCGGTGCTGATTGTACGGGTGATGGATGTGTATTTTCCCAGTCTCACTAGCTGCTGCCTGTCTGTCAGGAAGCTGTTGATCCACTGACAGACGGAGGTGGGCACGGAGAGCTGAGTTAGTTTGGGCAGGAGGAGGTTTGGCATGATCGTGTTAAAAGCCGAGCTGAAGTCCACAAACAGGATCCTCACATAGGTCCCCGGTCTGTCTAGGTGTTGCAGAACATAATGCAGTCCGATGTTTACTGCATCGTCCACAGACCTGTTTGCTCTGTAGGCAAACTGAAGAGGATCTAGCAAGGGTCCAGTGATGTCCTTCAGGTGGGCCAGCACCAGTTTTTCAAATGACTTCATGACTACAGACGTTAGAGCCACAGGCCTGTAGTCATTTAGTCCTGTAATTTTGGGTTTCTTGGGGATGGGGATGATGGTGGAGCGTTTGAAGCATGAAGGGACTTCGCACAGCTCCAGCGATCTGTTGAAGATCTGTGTGAAGATGGGGGCCAGCTGGTCAGCACAGGATTTCAGACAGGCTGGTGTAACACAATCTGGGCCTGGTGCTTTTTTCCTTTTCTGCTTCCTGAAGACCTGGCGCACCGCATCTTCGCTGATCTGTATTGCAGGTGTGGGGGAGAGGGGGGATGCAGGAGGTGTGAATGGTGAGAGCGCTTGATTGGAGAGGTGTTCAGGGTGGGTTGCAGGAGTTGTGAGTGGTGTGAACAGTTGTTTGGAGAGGCATTCAGGGTTGGTTGCAGGAGTTGTGAATGGTGAGAGCGGTTGATTGGAGAGGTGATCAGGATGGGTTGCAGGAGCTGTGAATGGTGTGAACGTTTGTTTGGAGAGGCATTCAGGGTTGGTTGCAGGAGTTGTGAATGGTGAGAGCGGTTGATTGGAGAGGTGATCAGGATGGGTTGCAGGAGTTGTGAATGGTGTGAACGTTTGTTTGGAGAGGCATTCAGGGTTGGTTGCAGGAGTTGTGAATGGTGTGAATGGTTGTGTGGGGAGGTGTTCAGGGCAGGTGATGGGTGTTCTTTCAAACCTGCAGTAAAACTCGTTCAGATCGTCTGCCAGTCGTTGATTTTCCACAGTGCTGGGGGGTGGTGTCTTGTAATTGGTGATCTTCTTTAGACTTTTCCACACTGATGCGGAGTCGTTCGAAGTGAACTGAGTCCTTATTTTTTCAGAATAATTCCTCTTTGCCACTTTGATCTCCTTTTCCAGTGTGTATTTAACCTGTTTATACAAGACATTTTCCCCCTTCCTGTAAGCATCTTCTTTGGCCTGACGGAGCTGTCTGAGTTTTGCAGTGAACCACGGTTTGTCATTGTTGTAATTTAGTTGAGTCTTGGTAGGAATACACATATCCTCACAGAAACTGATATATGATGTTACGGTCTCTGTGAGTTCGTCCAGATCGGTGGCAGCAGCTTCAAAAACACTCCAATCAGTGAGGTCAAAACAAGATTGTAAATCTTGCTCTGCTTCATTAGTCCATCTTTTTACAGTCCTTAATACAGGTTTAGCTGATTTTAGTTTCTGCCTGTAGGTCGGTATAAGATGAACCAGAAGGTGATCAGAACGTCCCAAAGCTGCTCGTGGAACAGAGTGAAATGCATCCTTTATTGTTGTGTAACAGTGATCCAATATATTACTGTCTCTTGTGGGACAAGTAACATGCTGTCTGTATTTTGGCAGTTCACGGGAGAGATTGGCTTTATTAAAGTCCCCAAGAATGATTAAAACAGAGTCTGGGTGTTGGGTTTCTGTGTCTGTGATCTGCTCAGCGAGTTCCTGTAAAGCTGAGCTCACGTGCGCTTGAGGAGGGATGTAAACACTAACCAGAATGAACGAGTGAAACTCCCGCGGCGAATAGAACGGCTTGCAGTTAATGAAGAGCGTTTCGAGATTTGAGCAGCACGTCTTCTTTAACACAGTTACATCTGTACACCACCGTTCATTGATTTAAAAGCATGTCCCGCTGCCGCGCGATTTCCCCGTTGATTCTGCGTCGCGATCCGCTCTAAACAGCTGAAAGCCCGGCAGATGGAGCGCGCTGTCCGGTATGGTGTCATTCAGCCAAGTTACCGTGAAACACAGAGCAGCAGAGTGGGAGAAATCTTTATTTGTCCGAGAGAGCAGAAGCAGTTCGTCCGTTTTGTTGGGTAGAGAGCGGAGATTTGCCAGATGGATGCTAGGCAACGGCGTTCGAAATCTGCGTTTTCTGAGTCTCACGAGCGCTCCCGCTCGCTTTCCCCGTCTGCGCGTCCTCTTGAAGCGTGTGATCAGCGCAGCCGCTCCGCCGACAAGAATGTCCAGCAAAACATCAGAATAGTCGAAAACCGGTGAAATATCGGGAGATGTGTGTTGCCGAATATCCAGCAATTCGTCGGCAATTTGAACGGCTCATAAACATGAACGATGGGAGCCGAGTCGCGCCTGGAGGGGAGCCGTTCTTTCTGTCGTTCTTTTTTCCTATGCGTGTTTCACACAGATGCACACAAATGAGCTCCTCCGCGAGACAGAACAGTTATAGGGGGAGGGGCGCACCCAGCGCAGGCCAACCCTTTATAGCGTGATGATATTAGTTATTAGTTGTGCATGTTCATTGCAGCCCACTTTGTTATTGTTCATTGACTTGAAGGGGCTGATGTCCTATTTGCAAAGTTTACAGTAGTAATAGTATGTAGTATGTAGACATTTCCATTTTATTTATTCTAATTTTATCTACTTTAAATATTTTTTGTTTTCTATCAAAATGTTCTTGTGTGATAACAATGTTCTTGTGTGAAAGTGTTTGTAGTAAAAGCTGTTTTGCACAGAAATTCATTGCAGCCGGCTTTGTTTTTGATGTTTATTTGAGTAGGTATTGTATGAATAACATAAGTCAACGTAGCTTTACACACACACACACACACACACACACACACACACACACACACACACACACATTTTGTACTAAAGGTAAATCCAAAATAGTGATGTCACTGTCTAAGCAGAGGGATTTGTGCAACCCTATGGAATATAGTCCACACATGACAAATGAGGTAATAATCAATATTTCAGAATAATTCAAACTCAGATATTGGTGTGTGATATCTGAGTTTTAATTATTTGACTACAAATCTCACCTCATCATTCCTCCCAGTGATTATTTCCAGGATAAACTGAGATGCCCCCAAGCTGGCTTCTTAAAACTGACTAAATATTTAAAAAGAGCCAAAAGAGCCAAGAACGGCTCTTTGAAAGGAACGCGAAGATCCGGATCCCCTCAAAGAGCCATAAATCCCATCACTAGTTCGATCATTTATTTATCCATGGTACATTCAATTTGAATAATTATTGTTAATAATTGTTATAAATTGTTCATTTTATTGTTCTTTGTAAGATATAGAATTTAATATATGATGCCACACACAGACATCAACAATCAGCACATGAATCTCAACAATGGTGACAATCAAATGTACCTTGCTGCAATGCATGCTGGGTATTAGCATAGTACAAAACTCCCAGCATGCATTGCAACATGAATAAATTATGCAGCTGAATTGTCCTATTATTTTGTTTAATTCTAAATATTTGCTTATATTTTGCTGTTGTTTTTGTTGTGACAGTAGCTTTTCAGTGAAGTTCTGAATTGATCAGTTTATCTAAATATTTTTGATTGTCACCATTATTGAGATTCATGTGCTGATTGTTTATATCTGTGTGTCAGCATAGGGTAAGGTTTTTTTTAAAGATCTTAACTAATTGTTATAATACTGCTGGATCTCATGCAGCAGAAACACAGGGTTTGTAATAGTGAAGGGATTTATGGCTCTTTGAGGGGATCCGGATCTTCGCGATCCGTTCCTTTCAAAGAGCCGTTCAAAAGAACGTGTCACGTGTCAAAATAGCCTTTGCATCGTCCAGACTGCACTCTGGGCTACTACCATGTCATGTGCATGCATATAATGTTTTGGAAGGTTTTTCATGATCGCCAACTACTGGCCTGGCATGCATAACATAGTATTCTTTAGCATAGTGTTTTTTTGTTTGTTTGTTTTTTATCCAATGAAATCAATATTTTTGTATAAATTTTACTTAATTTTTTCATGTTATTCTACTCATTTTGAATGGTTAATTCTACTTAATTAAAATGTGTTAAATTTAATTCATAATATTGCTTGTACATTTTTGACACAATTTTATTGAATAAATATAGAGAATCACTTTTTACAGTGTATAGTAGCATTTGTTTGTATTTGTAAAGAAAGCACTTTTTCCTAAAAACATGACATTTAAAATACAGTTCACATTTTATGCACAGTATAGATGAGATTTTCTGCTTACCTTCCACTGATTGCCTAAGAAAACAAGCAAACAAAGGTTATTATATAAGACATGTTTCATAAATGATCTCATAAGAAATTAAACTGACATCACAGTTATACACATTACTGAAAGTATATCTATTCATCTGCTGTAGAGTCTAATAATAGAAATGTGTTATTTAATTTTGCTTTATGATATTTAAAAATGATATGATATTTAATGATATTTACAAACAAATATAATAATAAAATAATAATAATAATAATAATAATAATAATAATAAATTGTATCATTAATGCTTACACTTAACTGAATGCCCAACTGACCGGATACATTGTCATCAGAGAAGTGAGAAACTTACCAGGGACTTTAGGGATGAACCTGTCCTTAAACACGTAAGAGAACGGACCATGACCTTAATGAAAAACATAACTGTAAAATATACATGTTTCATATTTTACATGATAAAAATTGTATACTCTTTTCATTTGACATGACATAAAAAAAAAATACTAAAAAAAATAAAGTGAGGAAATGGTCAGTTAAAAGAATAAAATAACTCCCAATGATATAAAATCACTCAAGTACAAAAGTACAGTATACATATTTTGCTTTACCTCATTTCAAAATACTACAAACATTTTTAGCAAACATTGTTTAAATTTCACCTTTACATCAAACAAACGTTTAGCATTTCAAATGTAATTTTAAAAAACTCTTTACATAAATTCCAATTCTGTAAATAAGTCTACATAAAGAATACATTTTATATTAATGTATATTATGTATTTGTTATTATTATTAGTATTTAAATCCCTTTACATTGTTCCCCTCTTTTGAAGGATGTTCAAAACAAAGAGTAATCACAGATGTATAGATATAGATAGACTTTTATTTCTGCTCAAGTGTGCTTGTTTCTGGCACTCACCTAAATTGTAGCACAGAGCTGCGATTTGGACACACAGGATGTCTTTCTCGTTAATTAACTTGATCTTGTTCTTTCTAAACTCCTCCTTTTCCTTCTTAAACTTCTTTTGTTTCTCTTCAAACTCCTCTATGTTCTCTTCAAACTCATCTTGTTTCTTTTCAAACTCCTCTTGTTCATTTTTAAACTCCTTCAGTTGTTTCTCTTTCAGAACTTCTGCCA
The DNA here is from genome assembly GCF_963082965.1 of Carassius carassius. Taxonomy (NCBI): domain Eukaryota; kingdom Metazoa; phylum Chordata; class Actinopteri; order Cypriniformes; family Cyprinidae; genus Carassius; species Carassius carassius. Next base: position 39,728,881 of record NC_081760.1, read on the forward strand.
GACGTCCTGCTAAATACGCCGCCCTTACACAAAGACAACACATAATTTTACAAACAACACAGGATAAATCCAGCTTTTACATCATTTGATCAGTTGACTGATTCTCCATATTGAACTCTGTGATGATGGGCATTATTTCCCACTGTGCAAAGTTACGTCCAGTGGATGTCTTTTTATGTCTTTGTTGAAAAGACATCCACTGAGGAGCCAGAATGAAAGTTTTTATGACGTCTTTTTTTGACGTCTTCTGTAGACGTTCACAGAACCTCCTTACAAGGTTAAAAACTAGTTCAAAAGTGGTCAGTGGAAATATTTCAACATCATTTAAGGTTCATTTAGACATAATTTATACTGTTTCTGGACCAAATCAACACTCTCAGGATGCATTAGATTTAGACTCATGTTATTTCAATGTAATTTCCAGACACTGTGTTTGTCCTAAAATCAAGAAAATAAAATAATCTTTATGAAATAATGAACTAACTGACGATTGAGCATGTGGTAAAATCAACTGCAAATCAAATATCAAATATATATATAATCTGTTGACATTTTTTTAATGATAGAAATGTTCGAAACAGACTTGTAAATGCTGAAGCATTGTTTATTTATTGTTAGTTCATGTTAACTAATGTAGTTCATGTTAACAAATAAAAAACTTATTGTAAAGAATAAGTGCTGTTTGCATGTGCATATTAAACACTAAACTAAAAACAAGCCTTACCCGATTGAGTGTTCGAAGCGAGTGTGAGTGGCTCCAGGATACACCAGATATGTTCCTCCCAGCTGTTTGATGTGTCTCAGTCTCTGGAACTGAGGAGTATCAATGATCTTCACCAGCAGCGGGTGCAGCTCAATTTGACCCTGAATGGGGTCATTGAAGATCTACAAGATAGAAAATGGAAAACATAAATGCAGTTCATATCATGAATCTAATTAAACGTCCAGAATGTAACTGCAAAGAATGCTACTAGCATTAACATTTTACATTTATTCATTTATTTTATTAATCAATATCAAAACTATTATTATCACTTCTTAAAAAAAAAAAAAATCCAAATACCAATGAAGAAAAGGCTTTGTTTTTTCATTTACTTCCAAAGGCTGAGAGTATGCGTGTTCCCTGGGAATCAAACCCATGACCTTTTGAGCTGCTAATGCAAAGCTCTACCACTGAGCCACATTATCTGCACAACTAGTTTAATCTAATGTTGTGTGCTGGCAGCTAGCGTCTACGCTAGTTAGCGACATGCTCATTTTTTGTGTAATTTTAGTATAGTAGCTTGTTTTTCTTTTTTTATTGTGTTTTCAGTTGTATTAATTGTCTCCCCCTCTAAGTTTCTAATGAAGATCAGTCCACAGGTGCAGCCATTGTCCATCGGGGCATACTCAGAGGAACATTGATGAAGTTAGACTGCTCATTTTAAATGATGTGACAGAGTGCATTCATATACCAATGTGTAATTTGTTCATTTATTAATTACTTTAAAAAATATATATTGCAAGCATACTATTTGATGTTTGATTTACATTTATGTATTTAGCAGATGCTTTTATCCAAAGCGACTTACAGTGCATTCAGGTTTTACTTTTTATTTTATTTTTTATGTGTTTCCTGGGAATCTAATCAATGACTTTTTGCACTGCTAATGCAATGCTCTACCACAGAGCCACAGGAACTCCAGGAACACAAGATTTGTGATTCTTTGTTTGATGTCGCACTGCATGCATTCCTGCATAATCTGTTTAGTAGTCGTAAATATGTAAAATATGTTGAAATATTGATTTGTGAGCATATCATCTTGTGTTCATAATACAGTGTCTTTTATTATTGAGTATGTATATAGGATCATTAAGGGTAAAGAGAAAGCTTTATGGTAATTCTCAGTGTTCAATTGCTTTGCGATCACACGTCAGAAAACAGAAAAAAAAAGATTTATACTTGTATATCTTTGAAAATGTAGACTACATGTATCTTATTGCTAAAAGTACTATTTAGTAATATTATTGACAATAAGTGTTAACTTTGGGTGGTGCAATGCATGATAACATGACTGATAGGATTACACTTTCTCATCTTGCAATATTTCTGAACAACACTCTTACAGTGTTCTTCTGTGAGGGCAAATAATCTGTAATAATGTAATTATTGTTATTTCCAATTAATTCAGATCCACAACTGCATAAATGTGTTTGCACAACTCATTAAGAGCTGATATGTGTTTGACCAGACGTCTTGTGATTTCTTACTTTCCACCAGAGCCTAGTGTTTGTTACAAAAATTTCTTAGACTATGTAATAATATTTTTCAGTCTTGCATTTAATAGTGACATTTGCATTTTTACCTTGCCTGGGGAAGGTTGATTGTTTTGTGACAGGTTTCCAACAGACCCATTTTCGACTCCTGTAAAAAAAGGAAATAATATATGGTGTAGGAAATATTTTATTGTGTTTCAGTTTATTTATTTTAATAAATTTCATGATTTTAATAATGATTTAATGACTGTTTTTGGACCTGAGCACAATATATTTTACTATAGTGTGTTAAAAATAACTACAACTTGCCACAGTTGTAATAAAAAAATATATGGAAATTTTGTGAAACAGTGAAAAATCAATAATTAATTTATTATAAATTCCACAACCATTTTACTTCAGTCATATGTAAGTTTCAGTACTTTAAAATGCCTTTTAATTAATGTTGCACATCTGCACGTCTCAGACCTTGGCACTTATCATATACATTTGCAGTATGTGTATAATTGATAATGTGTTCTTTGGCTGATGGAGTTTCATTGCTATGAGAAATCATAATGTCTAGAGAATAATGTGAAAATTGGCCCAAATATTAAAAGTAAAATAAATAAGAAAAATGGTTCTTATTCACCAAGCATGCATACCCAAAAAGGTATGTGAAATCTGCATCAGATGTTTTCGCAAATAAATCACGATTCACCAAAAAAATAAAATAATAATTATTATTTTTATTTCTTTTAATTGTGAAAATTTTTTGGAACATCTGAAACCACACATACAGTACACACACACACACACACACACACACACACACACACACACACAAACACAAATACTCTGAATGGCCTTATAAATGTGTTTAGATGAAAATTTGACCCGGACATGAAGTCCGACAGACAGACTTCTTTCTCATTCGTAATACATTTCATGTAGCTCAAGCTGTGATTTTGGCAACAGATGATAATTCACTACAAATCGATGGAAATGCAGAGTTACCTAAATCAATTAACTCATTGTTCTTGCAAAACTCATGAAAGCTCTTCTCTGCCTTCTGCTGGACATCCCGATAACTGCCATCAGTTTTCTTGTAGTACACCCTCATAAGATATTCATGAAACCTTTTTGGCTTGAGACTGGACACCTGTGAAAACAGGATAAACCAAACACAACATGTTAACCAGCACTTCTCCTACCAGGACTATGAATAGAGATTAAACTAAAGAGATCAGGATTCAGTCACATATTCATTGATAGTTCTGTCAATTTATGAGATAAAATTAAGATTTCATACCTGGTACTTCTCCATCTTAAAGGCTGTCTTTAGGTCATTTTTGCTGTAGAAATGAACATTATCTATGGGTTCGTTACCCACTTCACCAAATCCCATCTCAAGAACCTGAATGAGAAGAAATTTTAGATGGGATAGAAAAATAAACGAAAAATAAATGAATGTCTTATTTTTACCCACTGAAACTTACATGAATCTCAAAGTCCCCAACTGTCAGAGGGCTGTCAATCCTTGCCTTCTCCCATTTATTCTTCAGTTCTTCCTAAAGGTTTACAAGAATCAATCAGTCAAAAACTACACTAAATTATATATATATATATATATATATATATATATATATATATACAGAGGTGGGTAGAGTACCCAAAAACTGTACTCAAGTAAAAGTAAAAGTACTTCTAGAAATATTTACTCAAGTAAAAGTAAAAGTACTAGTCTTGAATAGTTACTTGAGTAAGAGTAAAAGAGTATCGGGAAAAAAATCTACTCAAGTAGTTAGTTACTAGTTACTTTGGGTCATTTATACTGAGCCTATTTTTATTTAGATATATAGATAAAATGTATGTAATGTATGTGTGCGTGTATAAATGTATATATTTCATCAGCCTTTACTCCAATTTATGTAATTTATTATAAAACCTTGTCTGTTTACTTAAGTAACAGATATAGGTGTCATGCCATAACATATTTTTAATACGACTGACTTTATATTAAATGTGAATTTAACACTGAAAGTTAATGTGATATAAATATTACTACTAACCTTTCATTGTTCAGAAAGAGAGCAAATAACATTTACATTATTAAAGATAGTTTTCACTGACAGTCTAGATTTCAATCACTCTCAGAAACCCCCATTAAAATCACTGAAGCTGTTAACACTGTGAAATCAATATCTTAATTAAAGATTCGTACACACATCTGCACTTTGTTGTTTCTGACGAGAGAATTCGCCAGAAAGAGGTATTCAGTCAGCGAGCGAGTGAAGGAAGCACCGGCATTTCAGCGATGACTCATCTGAACACCTCTGATTGGCCAATGCTTTAATAAGCTCAAAAGAATCATGTGTGATTGGTTATAATGCGCAGCGCTGTATAAACACATCTATCTCTTGACTCCCCTCTGTTATAAGCCACACACGTACAACAAACTAATGTCACAGTGGTATCGTGTACTGTAATCGAATGTAGCCCAAGTTATTACCTGTTAAACAGTAGACAGCACATGCGGTGTTCATCTAATAAGGATCTCCATCGCAAGCAATAGCCTTTGCAGATTTGCTTTCAATTCAGTGCAGTTCCATAGCCACGTTTTCAACGCTGCTGATGTTAAACGTTACAACTCTGAGTGAACCACTTCAGACGCTCAGCGCGTGCGACAGGGAACTGAACGACTCATTCAAACTGATTCATGAACCAATTCACTCGTTTGCCGATTGGTTTGATCAAGCCTTTGAACAGAATTGACTCAAAAGAATGAATCATTCGCGAATGGGCATCGCTCATTGCCCAGAGAAAAGCAGACGGCGCGTTTGGAATAAACTGAAGCATTTATAACATTTATTGCATTAAGATAAAGTAACGAGAGGAGCGTCGCCCACAGTAACGAAGTAAAAGAACAGATTTTTCCCCAAAAATTTACTCAAGTAAGAGTATAAAGTACCCATCTTTAAATATACTCCGAAAAGTATTAGTTACCCCAAAAAATTACTCAAGTAAATGTAACGAAGTAAATGTAACTCGTTACTACCCACCTCTGTATATATATATATATATATATATATATATATATATATATATATATCACTACAAAACAAGTAAGAGTAGTAAGGCTTATTAAAATCTTCAATAGTAAGTTATGCAGTGTGTTAAATAAAGATCTGAAAAAAACTCAATTTGTGTATGAACATCATGCAGTGATATATAACATATATATATATATATATATATACATATATATATTAATGTTCGTCTAGATATTTAGTCAAAAATAGTCATTTTATAATAACACATACTTTATTTAATATTGTAGATAGAGTAAGAATATCCCTGGCACAAAACTTTTGCAAACTTAAAAACCATGAAAAAATAGATAATAGGGAAAGTGACATGACACTTGGGGTTACAAGTCCGACTCTCTAACCATTAGGCCACGACTTCCCCCTCGAAAAGATACCACCCTTTCAGAAAAACCACATTAATTTCACTTGTGCAATCATGATAAAATCAACTTGTTCAAAACATTGATTTTGCATATGGGAAACATGGGGTATTGGAACATGAATGGTCCAAATGTTTGAAACCCAAATATGAAATTCATGTGTTTTATTTTTCTCTGTAAAGACAACAATTACTTTTTGTGTGAAGAAAATTCATAATCATGACGATTTCATACCATAAATGTTTGAATTGAGTGAGAATCAAGATTTCGCGATACGCTATCCAGAAGGAAAATGGAGCTGAGGATAAGCGAAATAAGAGCTTATTAATCCAACATAAGGGATATCCAACATAGACCACTGGGGAAGATACACATATGTAACTTGCAGACCCGACAAACACAGACTGAAAGGACTAGGACTTTTATACAAAAGATACTCGGAAACACAGGTGAAAAGAATGACTAAATGAATAGGGACATGGGACACATGGGGAAGAAAATAGACACACCTGGAATCAAATTAACCAAACACGGGAGACAGAAACTGGGTCACAGAGAACATGTGGAATGGAAAACACAACATAATGAGTCCGGGGTGTGACACAATACCTGATACACTTTAATCCTGGAGGCTTTATCAGGCTGCTCTTCTAATCTGGCCTTCAGTTCTTCCTAAAGGATTCAGAAGGTAACTATTCAATTACATATGCAAGTACTAGACTAAATAATAATAATAATAATAATAATAATAATAATAATAATAATAATGAAAAGCAGACACAGTTTTTATCTTCAATAACATACAGAATAGGTTCTGTGTGATCTGACTCTCTCTAACACTCTCTTAGACTCTCTGTCATCCACATATTAATTTGACACAGAAGGATAGCAAACACATGTTATGGGGTGCCAATGCTGGATCACTTTTTTATCCACCTAATTTATGTACACAGTAAAGAAACCTGAACTCAGGCATTCAGGCCACTCCGTGACAATTAGTCCAAACCACAATCAAATCCATAAGATTGCTTTGGCTCTGGTCTGTTTCTATGCTACAACTCAGTTACCACAGCCACACAAAATCTAAAGTTAATAACTGAAGGGTCAAGATCCCAACTAAAGCAAACACTGACCACTATAATGGTGACACACAAATTGTGATTTTCTCGTTTGGTGATTCTGCTTGTTAACATCAGGTGTCTTCAATAATGGTCAATCATAACTCAATTAACTTCTTAATTATCTCATTAACTTCAACTCTGCTTCAGTGTTACTTTTAACACTGCTTCAGCGTTTATATGTGTCCACACTCAGAGTGTTAAATTAACACTGGGGATTTTGCTGTGGGTGTGAGTGGAACAGTACAAAAGAAGCCAGAGTGTTCCAAACAGAGGAGAGAGATCGAGGCTTTCCTATGAGATTGTCATCTTCTGGTAGCTGCATTTGTTACTTTCATTGCATATGTATTGTTACTCATGGTAATTAGATGAACAGTAAAGATATGCTGTGTAATGAATAGCACAATCCTGGGCCCAGGTATGGTGGGGCCCCTTTCTGACCACAGTAGTGGACAAAGATTTGCTACATTTTGAGTGGAACTTGATGGACTAAAATACAGCAGTAGTAGGTGAAACAGAGAGATCACACAGATCCATGTTTTGAAACCAAATAACTGATGTAAACTACAAAATATCCATTCAATACTTATTCAGGAGAAAAAAGTATTCTCAGTGACAGCGATGTGTAGAACAACATTTTACACAAACTCGGCTGTTGATGGACACATGAATACATCTTTGACAGTTCATCTATTTCCATCATGTTGGTATTTAATGCATTGGTAATATTTCCAAAAGTGTTCTGGCTGTGGTTTGGAAAGTGAATAATGCATCAGTAAAACTTTAAAGACACTTTAAAGACTTGTCCCTCTGATGCCAGCATCCAATCACAGCAGTAGAAAGGAAAAGCGGCAAATTGCAATCTCCTGCTGACTGTAAAGGGATAAAGGTCCCCTTTCAACAGACAATGTTGTCAGCCTTGTTCTGAGTCAGACAGACATTTGCAACAAGGCAAGCAAACCTTCACTTCAAGGTAGGGGTTGCACAGACTAGTCAACTTTAATGCTCTGCCCTGAAGCTTGTAGTCGACTGGTCGCTGGTCCTTTAGAGGGCGCAACAGGATAAGAAATCTCTGAAGGACTTGCACATTTATGCTCCATTTCCAAACAGGACATGACAAATAAATGAAGACTGAAAGTTCTCCACAAGACACATGCGATTATATTACTGGATGCTCAAAACTAAATGGGTGAATGCACGTTTAAAACATCTATTAGTACAGGTCAGTTCATCACTGTTCTAATATAATGCGGTGCTGCTCTATAATGCCACACATAGGCTTCAGATAGTAGCACGTACATCACGTGGGGATCCTGCGAGCAATAGAATCATTCAGCGTGGAAATGTATTCTCAACACTGTCCTGTGATTTCTCAATAAAAAGCTTAGAAACTGAACATTTCATGCATATAAAGTGGAATGCAAAAGTTTGGAAACAACTTTCAGAAGCTGTGAAAATGTGAATAATTTTAAAAAAATAAGAGAGATCATACTAAATGCATGTTATTTTTTTTATTTAGTACTGTCCTGAGTAAAATATTTTACATAAAAGATAACCCTAACCCTAAGACAACAAATTGCTGAAATTATTAAAATAACCCCATTCAAACGTTTGGGAAGCCCTAGTTCTTAATACTGTGAGCTGGGGGGTGAAAACTTTTGGAAGATCAAGGTAAACTGAACTTAATTTGTGTTCTGGGAAACATACAAGTATCTTCTGTTGATTACGAAGGGCAGAACTAAATAGAACAAAATATATATTTCAACAAAATAAGAAAAAAATTGGCCATCTTCATCGTTTGTTTGATGCATGAGAAGTTTTTCCACCTTTTTAGTTTCTGTTTATCTTTTCAGAAGATAACCAACTGTAACTCTGCCATAGTAAAACCCAACTGAATCACTTTTATGCATCTTATGCACTTTATTCCTTTTCCATTCATGAAATTAATTCAAGAGTTATTGATTACTCTTGTTTCTCTTTTGTTAATTTATTTTATTGCACTTTTGTCTTCCTTTTGTTGATAATACAGTAAGTGGATCTACCACTTACAGTCTCACCAATATTTCAGATAAATCAGTTGGCTAATTCCTTTTAATTTGTCCTCATGTTTTGTCTGCATTTGCTAAGAGCTTTTGATGGAAAAAAAGTTACCCAGTCAAATACATATGGATATTTATTATAAATATAAATATAAATTCTAAATATACATTTTTGATATCCATTATCAATATAAAGTAAAACTATTATATTTGCACATGTTTGCACAAGGTGTAGTACCCTTAATCCATCTTCCTTCAGTCGGGCCTCTCCCACAAACTTTGGCAGCTTTCTCTCGACAATATCTTCTAGAATGCATTGAGCTGCAGTCAGATCACGGTGTGAGTCTGATGGGTGCAGGATCTGATCAAAAATGTGATCTGTGAAAAAAGAGAAGGGGAAAGGGAAATAGTCAACATTCATAAAAACAGCATACGATCTGAATATTATATATGTATAGGCAGGTGAATCAAATTTAATCCGGTGACAACTCAGTTGGACCTTGATGTTCAAAGTTAAGCGATTTAAGTGCTCCCTTCAGCTGTTTTCTATTACAAAGTAGATAACTACTTTAGATGATTAATTGATCAAATATATATTCAATTTAATATTAGCCACATCAAATAGCCAAAATAGGTTTTCTTTTATTTTTACTTAGTGTATTTTTTTTTTTTTTAGAAAGGAACATCTCTCTCTCAATTTCTACCCATGGTGTTTCTGACCTGTGAGTTCTGTGTACTTTAACATGTCATCTTTTTTTTCGGATATCTTTAGCTGGTTATTGGCTAGTACGAAGGCATCTTTGATCCTAACATACAGAAAGAAACAAGCATACACCTGTGAGCAATGACAAAATCAGGGGAAATATCAGGATGCAAGCAGAAAAAGAGATGCATAAATATGCTCTTATTCAAACAAAACCCACTTGACATCAATGATATAGCCGATCTTGTGCTGAAGAGCCTCACGATGAAGAGTATATCTGGTGTGAAACATCCCATAAATGTTATCAGCCACCTGTGAGAGAAACAGATTAAAATACTTGAACACAGAAACTGTGTTTATTATTATTATATAGTGAAAGGTACACAGCAAAATCTCCAGTGTTAATTTAACACTCTGAGTGTGGAGTCTGTGGACTCATATAAACTCTGAAGCAGTGTTAAAAGTAACACTGAAGCAGAGTTGAAGTTAATGAAATAATTAAGAAGTTAAATGAGTTATGATTGAGCATTGTTGAAGACACCTGATGTTAACAAGCAGACTCACCAAACGAGAAAATCACAATTTGTGTATCACCATTATAGTGGGCAATGATATATATATATATATGAGGAGACAGTAGATCTTCTTTAACTCGCTTTATTTCAACATGACGCATCCCCATACACATGAATCTCTCCTGTGTTATCTTCCTGTATCCATCACGCATACGTAAGTGCTGACGTATGCCCAATCACAGAACATAACTGGTTCACGTGACATCTCCCACTTTTAGTCTAAGGATTCATACAGTATTAAACAAAACAACTGTTTCTCAGAAACATAGTCTGAAATTACATTTCCGCATAATACACAATATTTTCCATATTCTCTTTTTTTTGAAAATGTATTAAATACACATAAGATCTCTTATTCTATTTATCAATATTATTTTTAACTTGCTGTTTAAGTAGACATTAACAAATTACATCTGAACAAGCAAATATAAACAAACATTCTTCTCAGACCTTCCCTTTTGTCCTTCAACATAAGTGGTCTGTACTCATTTGTGAACATCACTAGTTAACTCATTTCTTCTGACTAGTAAGTTAACTTGACGGCAGGTTTCACAACACGTCCAGAGCGTGTTCTCAAAACTCTGGGTGACGATGTTATGCTACCAGTCTCTGAATTATTTTGAGTTGGAAAGGTAGCTGATGTTATGCTGCCCGGCGGGGTGGACACTTTTGGTGATTGTGTTGGAGAGTCGTTCCTTTCTTGGTTGACAATCTGCAGGTGCCTCCGGTTTCGTCTGATGGTGTCTCCTTGTGGCGTTTTCACCACAAACGAACGGGGAGTGGAACACGAAGCCTGAATCACCCCGGTGCCTCTCCATGTCTTTTCTGAGTCTGTTTTCAGTCGCACTCTGTCTCTGACCCCCAAGGTGGGAAGCTGCTTAGCTGAGTATCTCCTGTTGTAGGTGTATTCGTAGGCCTGCTTAGCTTTGGCATCTGTCTGCCTGACGGTAGACAGATTTGGCCATGACGGTTTCAACTGATGGTGAACTGGGAACTGTGGTTCGCAGTCTCCTTCCCATGAGGAGTCTGGCTGGGCTTTCTTTTGTCGGCTCCGTAGCAGTGTCCCTGTAGATCAGGAGAGCTAGCTGGGGGTCTTTTGCCTAAGGATGCTTTTAGCGGTCCTGACAGCTCGCTCCGCCATCCCATTAGCTTGGGGATTGTATGGGCTTGATGTAGTGTGCTGGATTTCATACTTAGATGTGAAGTCCTGACTGCCGTGAGGTGAACTGTGGGCCGTTATCTGTAATCAGCTCTTCAGGTATCCCGAACCGTGTAAATATGCTCATCAGCTTACTTATAACTGCTTCACTCGTGGTCTGGGTGAGACTTAATACTTCAAGCCATCTTGAATAATAGTCAATAACAACCAGGAAGTGCTTTCCTTTAAACTCACAAAGATCTGCAGCTAGTTTTTGCCACGGAAGTTTCGGCAAAGGCGTTGTGATGAGTGTTTCCCGGCTTTGGCTTGGTTTGTGCTCATTGCAGTGTGGGCATGAGGACACTTTCTCCTTTACTGCATGGCTTATCTTTGGCCACCAGATAGCATCATTGTATCTCTCCCTGGATTTGTTTAGGCCTTGATGCCCATGGTGGATTCTCTCCAGCATCTCAGTTATCATTATTTGTGGGATTACTATTTGGTTTCCCCTCTTTACCAGTCCATTATGCTCACTGAGACTACTTCTTTCCATAAAATAGTCTAGAGCAGGTCTCACGACATCCTTTCTATATCGCGGTCAGCCAGACTTAATGTATTGTCCAACTTTCTGTAGGGTTTCATCCTTCTCTGTCTCTGCTTTTATGCGCTCCAGCACTGTTTTAGGCCTTTCCAGTTCTGCGATGGAGTCCACATATGCCTGGATGTCCTCACTCAGTTTTGTGTCGTCCACTTTTGACTCTGGGTGCCTTGACAACACATAGGGTACTATCAGGTGTTTTCCTGGGATGTACTCAGCGACTGGGTTAAACTTCATTAGGCAGAAGTCGCTGGCATCTTAGTGGAGTTTTGTCTAGGTCTCTGTGGTTAAAGAGTGTCACCAGTGGTTTATGGTCTGTTAGTAGTTTGTAGCTTTCCAGACCACACAGATATAGATAGAAATTTTCTGAGGCCCATACACTAGCAAGACACTCCTTTTCTATTTGTGCATACTTCTTTTCCGCTTCATTTAGTGTACGAGAGCAGTAGGCTACCGGTTTAAGTGTGCCTCCATGATTTTGCATCAGCACCCCTCCTAATCCATAACTGGATCCGTCAGCACCTACTACGGTGGGCAGTTTTGGATCAAAGTACTGAAGAATGGGTGCAGAGGATATCAGCGATTTTACTTTCTGGAAGGCTGCTTCTTGCTGCAAGTCCCACACCCATGCTACTGCATTCTTTAACAGCTCGTTAAGGGGATGAAGGATTTGTGACAAGTTGGGTATGTATCTGCCGACATAATTCACCATACCAAGTACTCTTTTTAACTCACTCACATTTGTAGGTGTCTCCAGAGCGGTGATGGCGGACACTCTTTCTGGGCTTGGAGTTACGCCCTCTTGACTGATGACCTGGCCCAAGAAGTGAATGGAAGCCTGCCTGAACTTACACTTTTGGCAGTTAAGGTTTAAGCCAGATGCACGGATTGTCTCCATCACCTCTTTCAGGCGGCTGTCGTGCTCTTCCAGAGTAGCTCCGAACACAAGAATATCATCCATATAAACTACTGTGCCCTCGTGATCATGCAGTAGTTCTTGCACCCTCCTTTGGAATATTTCTGGTGCTGATGTTATCCCGAATGGGAGCCGTTTAAAACAGTATCGACCATTTGGTGTTATAAAGGTTGTTAATTTTGAGCTTTCTTCATCCAGAGCCATCTGCCAAAATCCACTGGCAGCATCCAGAGTTGTTTACACCTTACTTCCAGTCAGTTTGTGCAAGATGCTGTCTGTGGTCGGCAAGATGAATTTTTCTCTTTTCACGTTCTCGTTTAGTTTAGTGAGACCTACACACAGGCACCATAGGCGCTACCCATTCTGTAGGCTCCGTCACGCACTCTATTATGCCATTTTCCTCCATTCACCTAAGCTCCTCCTCTACTTTAGGTAGCAGCGGAATGGGTATGCGGCGAGGGGCTACGACACTGTATGGCTTAGCATTTTCTTTTAGGACTATTTTTATGGGGTCTCCTTTAAGCAGCCCTAGTTCCCCAAACACACTGACTTCTTCAATGTGTTGTATTAGACCCAGACGAACACTGACAGATCTACTCAGTAAATTATCACAAGTAGACTTTGCCACTATTACTCTAAAGTAACAGTCTGTTGTTTTTCTTCCTTTTGTCTCTTGCGTCTTAGCTAGGAATTGCCCCAAATGGACCACTTTTCCTCCTGGACTTTCCAGTTTAGAGGTGACTGGACTAAGTTTCGGCTTGACACAGATGGCCGCTATATGTAGCCTCATTTATTATTGTCGTGTCAGCACCAGAATCAATCTTGAAGCTGACTGGAGTGTGGCATATCACTAGTGTTGTGCGCCATGGTGGCTCTGTATCTGTGATGACTTCATCCACTGTAGCCTCATTCTTGGTCATAGTCTCATTTATTGATCCTAAGAATAAGCTGTCAACTTCTTCAGTCACATCTTGTATCATTCTGGTTTTGCATTTGTTTGCAAAGTGGCCAATTTTGTGGCATTTGTTACATTCTCTGTCTTTAGCTGGACATTTGTTTCTTGCATGTTTGCGTCCACATCTACCACTGACTTTTTCTTTCAACTTAAAGTTTTTCAACAAGTTTTTCTTTTCATTTTCTTTTCGTCTTCCTGCTGCCTCGTATTGTGTTTTTTTCCACTTATTTTTATAAACTTTTGATTTCACTTCATCAACGTGCCCTGATGCACCAGCCTCGCTGTTCTGTTGCTTCACTAACTCAGAATGCCTGGCCATGTCAACTGCTTTTTTCAGAGTAAGGTCACTTGTCATTTGCAGCTTCAATGAAAGATCTTTGTCTTTAATCCATATGACAAGTCTATCTCTTATTTCCTCCTCCTTTTCATGAAAGTCACAGTGGGCTGCTAGTTCATACAAGTGCCTTATGTACTGTTCAACGGACTCACCCGCCTCTTGTGTCCGCGAATGAAAACGTGCTCTCTCAAAAATCACATTTCTTTTTGGCACGAAGTGCGCGTCAAACAGCTTCAGCACATGGTCGAAATCCTCCTCCTCTCCCTCGTCGTCATTCGGCGAGACGAATGAATTGTACACTTGCTCTGCCTCCGGGCCCATAGAATAAATCAGTGCGCTGACCTGAAAATCGGCTGGCTCTTTGTTAAGCTTCGTTGCTATTCGGTACCGGGAGAAGCGTTGTTTCAAATCGGGCCAATCTTCCGGTTTAGCGAAGTTAAGCTGCTCCGGCGCCGAAAACTTTGCCATCCTGTCCGGTTTTCTCCTGTCAAACTAATTCCTTTAGTCAGCGTACTGTGTGGGTTCACTTCTGACACCATGTGAAGTGTACTATCTTCGTGTAATATATATATATGAGGAGACAGTAGATCTTCTTTAACTCACTTTATTTCAACATGACGCAACCGCATACACATGAATCTCTCCTGTGTTATCTTCCTGTATCCGTCACGCATACGTAAGTACTGACGTATGCCCAATCACAGAACATAACTGGTTCACGTGACACTATGTCTGTCTGATATATGAATAAAACACGTCTGCAAATTACATTTGATTAGATAGTTCTTGCTGCTTCCATAGACATCAGTGTGTATTTTACAAACTACCAATGTATTGTTTTACTAGTGATTATGTATATTTAAATGTATGAAACCTAAAATAAACATTATGTGGTTGAAAACACTGCATATTAATTGTGATATTTGACAAGCGCTGAGCGCGTCCGTCTCTGGCTCAGTGCCAGCCAACACGCGAAAGCTGTTTGAATCTGGCAGTTCTGTGACGCCACTGAACATTCTAAATCATACTCTCAGGGGCACAGGAATAAGAATCCAATATATGGTGCCATAATGCTAAAAATGTTAAAATGTAATTTACATTTTCAATTATTTTTGTTAAAATATATCTGCCGACATTTGGACTGCCAACCAATCAGCAAACAGCAGCTGACTGTGACCCAGCAATCTATGATATAAACAGATAATTTTTGATTGCACATTGCTAGCTGGCAATATGTCGCAGAACTCCTTTCTTAATTTTTTTTTTTAGCAAAAAACCTTGGCTTGATGAACAGCCGGACACAAGGCCTTAACGTTACACCTGATGAGGATGTTTTTCCCTCCCCGGGCCCAACATCAACAGACAGTGTTGCCAGATTGGAAATGTCAAAGTATCGTACCAGAAGTTAAAAATTATCGTATTTGGAAGAAAATTATTACATTTAACAATTAATGACATTTTGACATGACCTGCAAATTACCACTAGGAGTATGGTTGGACGGAAGCAGTGCGACAAAAATACTATCCCATAATTTTGCACAGTAATCTGACAATAAATGTGGCACACCCAGATTTTCATATGCACACCCAGAGTCTCTTTTCTGGCTACGCTACTGATACTACTACTGATACTTCATTTTGAAAGTAATTGCTTTTACTCATTTTTATGATTTTTTATTATGAAAAATTGTTAATAACTTCATGGTTATTGAACATAATGGTTAATAACTTTACTGTCACAAACATTACTTCCACCAAATTCAGTTCACACATCACTGCGCTCCTGCTGGTTATAAACAGCAGCAGCTCCTTATAAATAGAGCATTCAAATCAGAGGGATACAATCAGGGTAAAACGTGGTATTTTATTTTCACAGTAAGACTGCTTTCAAAGTGTTGCCAAGTTTGATAGAAGTGGCTGGATATAAGTGAAAAGGTGTGAATCTCTTGGTGAAGAACAAAAACACAAAATCATATACACACATAGTGATGGTGTAAATGAAAAGATGAATTGTCAGGTACCTTGTCTCTGAAGCAGATGTGTTTCCTCCCGTTCACGTTACACACTCGAGCAGATTTCAGCAGACGCTGAGAGTCAAAACCACATGGAATGCCGAGATAATAACAGTCTCTGCATGTAAAATAAGAGAGGAATTAACTAATGCAATCACTTAACACATTTACAATGAGCCATATTTATACTTTATCTTCAGATGTTCATAACATGTTCAAATCATATTAAATATTAGCTTAGTAATACCAAACTCTGCTACTTCACTTTACTTCATAGACAGAAGCTAAATTGAGCGGAAGTACGAAGTCTGACATAGGCTAATTAAACATCACTTTAAAAAAAAACTAACCGAACCAAATAGTCCCATTTGTCCACATCAACGCCATTCACTTTATTAGCCACAATCTCATACAGGAAAGACTTGTCCTCAGTCCTGCCCTTCATTGACCACTGCAAGATGGAAAATATTTTGAACTTAAACGCTGTATCCTGATAAATGCTGAAACAGCAGCTTAAACACAAGTTTTACCTTGCCATCCTTTTGTCCTTTCAGAATTAATTCCTCAATGAATTTGATGTCTTCATCTAGATTCAGTCTGAAGCGGTCCATCTCTTTGTCCAGTCCATTCTTCTTTCTCATGCAGTGAAACATGTCAACAGACGCCTGCTCGTGCTTCAGAAGGTCAACATAAATACACAGCAGTACAATTAAAGTGTACACAATAACTACACAACTTGCTTAGTAGTTTATATTCTAATGTTATTTTTTATTATTCTAATTTTATGAAGAAGTAACTTTGAAGTGTATGCTCAGAGCATGGAAGTGAATGAAAATGAAACCGTATTCTTTTGGTGAACACAAAGAAGTGCTACAGTAGCAGAACATTTACAGTTGAGTAAATGGAACATTTTGACAGATTCTATTCAGACAGTTTATATGTATTAGCATAACTGTTTAAATCTGTTATTTGTGTGTTGTAGATCAGCTGTTGAAATTACAAATGTACACAATTTTTAGCGTATGACTGCAACCCATTAATAAGTAAATTCAGTTTGCATTACTGTCTTTCACTGCATTCAGTTCACACTCGTATTACAGTAATTATAGTCATTTCTTCTATTACCATATTTAACCATCATTCAAAAGACCAGACACATTAAGAAAATTAAATAAGCTTGACTGAATGTTTTGACTTGATATTCTACATGCTTTGTAGCACACTGACTTTGAAATACATGTTTATATCTGTATAGGGAAATTATGATGCTTACCTCCCAATGCTCATCTGAGAAATGGGAAGAGATTTTATGCATTGTGTGAGGCAGGTTTATAATAGTCAACATAAACAAACTATTACATTGTATTAATAAGGACATCAACAATTATTGAGCAATGGTAAAATATTCAGTTTGCTATCAGATTTTTTTTTAAATATTCAGAATAAATTAAATTAACTTATTTAACTTAATTCATTTGATTTTCTTAAGCTACATCGTTCTTTCAGTTATATACATTAATCTCTATATTTGCCTTGGTTATGGTTCAGCATTAAATATCTAACAGCTAAATATGAATTATTGATTGCTTACATGCAAAGCTGAAATCACTGAATCAAGAAAACTCAGACATTTACCATCAGGCTGGACTTCCGGGATGAACATGCCATCAAACAAATGAGAGAATGGACCATGACCTGAAAGGACAACGTAACGTGCCTTTATTATATATAAATTACTGTTTGAATTTACTTTTATTAATTTACTTTGTCATTGATAAATTACTTTTTTATGAGTTCAGTTATGAACCTCATTCTTTCAAATTTAGCTGCAGAGCCAGAGACTTCAACACATACAATAAAAAAGCCATGTACATTCCTCTTCCAGTTGAAGAGTATGTTGTAGAAATTGTATACAGTCAGTGGCAATAAAGCAAACTTTGACTATAGTGACCATAAGAAAGAATGTTTCCCTTATTGTTCATTTGTTGACTATGAGAAAAACAAAGTGTATTTTTTTTTTCTAATTTTTGTTGTGTTTGAAAAACTAAATAAACTATTCTCAAACAAATGTACTTTAAGGTACTTTACAACACTTTTTAGACATACACTAAGTGTGAAATGAGTGTGAAATACATTTTAATTATGAAATAAAACAGACTATTAAAAAAAATCACAGTGGCATTGAATTTCGGGGGTGGGTAAGCGGTCATTGTTATAAAAAAATAGCAATGAAATACACACTTATGTGCTTCTTATCCCAACAGATATATTTTTTTTTCTATGTAAATATGCACGTGCATGTTTGTGCTCCTCACCCATGTCATGGCAAAGAGCAGCGATCTGAACACACAGGAAATCATGTTTAGTAATGTTGAGCTCCGGCTGATTCTCATGTAGAGTCTTGAGAAGACATCCTGCTAAATAAGCCACACTAACACACACAATGATAACCAGTTTATTGCAAGGAAAATTAAGTAAAGGTACAGCCTTGAAAAAGGGGAAAAAGTTACCCGATTGAGTGTTCAAAGCGAGTGTGAGTGGCTCCAGGATACACCAGATTTTTAGTTCCCAGCTGTTTGATGTGTCTCAGTCTCTGGAACTGAGGAGTGTCAATGATCTTCACCAGCAGCGGGTGCAGCTCAATGTGACCATGAATGGGGTCGTTGAAGATCTGCAAGATAGTAAATGGTGTAGGTTTTATAAAACTGACCTAAAGAAAATGTCAGAAGCAGAGAGCATCATCTGGAGTTACTTTACAAAAATATGATTGAATTGATGTTTAAATATCTATCT
This sequence comes from Carassius carassius, assembly GCF_963082965.1. Lineage (NCBI taxonomy): Eukaryota > Metazoa > Chordata > Actinopteri > Cypriniformes > Cyprinidae > Carassius > Carassius carassius. Next base: position 39,747,769 of record NC_081760.1, read on the forward strand.
TGAGATTATGGATTTAACACAATGGATTTAAACTGAATATAATGCCATTATTTATTTGATCATTTGTATTATAGAAGTAAAAAAAAATCAGTGTACATTTGATAAGGTCATATTGTACATGTGAAAACTGAAAAAATGGTACTGTTAAGCTATCAGATGTGTTTATGCGTGAGGTGTGATTTAGCACATGTCAGTCTCTCACCAACTAGGTCATCTAATCAGTCACTTGACTGTAATGAGATGATTTCTGTTTGTTAATGTCTAAATTCCTACTATTTACAAGAAACTTTCTTCTTTCTATTCTGATGCTTCACTTGCCTTTATGATGTCCTTTGAAAATTCTACGGAGTATTTCTGTTTGACGTTTTCCAGATCCTCTGTGATTTTTGTCTGTCTTTTCTCTGTGGAGACACATTTTTGTCTATTAGAAATACTTTGTTATAAATATGTTGTTTCAGCTTTATAAGTCTTTACAGTATTAATGAGAGATCACAAATGTAGGCTAACAGTTCTAAATCAAATTTAGAATGACTGAGGAAGGTTTATCCGATCAATATATTAAAACTGGGAATGAATTGTATGCACAAATTAATCAACATATTGGCATAATTCTTAAAATGTTTTAGTTTTCCTAAACTACTAATGCTAAATAACAAATAGACTACAATATCTGATATTCTCTCCAACTAGATTATTAAACTGCAGGGCAGGGTAACCTGCTGCTAGAGCAACCATTACTGACACCAAACCGCTGAATTTGCCAAGAGATCAAGGTGAGTTAAATGCTAAATTTGTTAAAAATGCTAAACTTAAGAAGCAAAGTTACTGCTATCCGACATCATCTCTGGATACATGTTCCTAATTTGAGAACTACAACATTAAGTGAAAAGCTATCACACATTTCCACAAACTATATAAATAAAGTGATGCAAACAGTGTATTCACATAAATGTGTTACCTTTTGTTAGCAAGCTTCTTAAAATGTGATTAATTTATTTATTTAGTGGCAGTAGCCTATGGAAAAATGCCACAAAAAGGTTACTGACCCCCACTATTCTTCATATTGGGTTATAGAGATGGGGGTTTAAAACTTACAATAAAAATATGTAACTTAATAGATTACATTCTTATATTTCACTTAAATGTCATTTGTACATAAAAAATTAAAAGCAAACTTAAAATGAAAATATTACCGTAATCTTTCTTGAAAATTCTTTTTATATCACAAAGGCTTTCTTCAACATCTATTTTATCTTCAGACATTTTCACTTTGTTGGTGATCTGTTGTTGTCTTTCTTGTGTCCTGAAATGAGGATGACAGGAATGATGATCTGTAGAACTCTGCAGAGATTTTATAGATTCAGAGACTGCCCACTAGATTACGCTACTGGCTTCTTCAGGAAAATAAGAGGTTGTGTCACAAAGTGACAGTGAGTTTGATCACTCGAGTAAAAGCACACAAGCAAATAGAATCTCACCTTTGCAATGACTGAAAACAGATGCACAATTTTTCCTCCTAAACTTACAGATATCATAATATGAATTCATAATGTTGTAATCAGAATATTTCCCCCATGGACCTCCCCCCCCCCAAATATTTCAGAGAACAGTTCTTAAAACATTTTTCTTTGTGTGAAGAACTTTATAAACATCTAAAGAATTTTTCCACTGTAAAGAACCTTTTGTTGAATGGAAAGATTCCATGGATGCTAAAGGTTATTCATGGAAACATCATCTTCATTTTTAAGATAAATATTTCAAGTGCACAACACTGAAGCAGAGTTGAAGTTAATGAGATAATTAAGAAGTTAATTGAGTTATGATTGACCATTATTGAAGACACCTGATGTTAACAAGCAGAATCACCAAGCGAGAAAAATCACAATTTGTGTGTCACCATTATAGTGGTCAGTGTTTGCTTTAGTTGGGATCTTGGCTTGTGACTTTTTAATTTTCAAATTTGTGTGTCAAGCTAAGAGCAAAAATCATCGGGTGGTGATAATTATGTTTTAATGTAATTGTTGCTTGACCTTAATCACTGATCTCATTTACAGTCTCTTCTCTTATTATCGATCATTATCGATTGTAACAGCTTTGATTCCACAACGAAAGAGTCTGTATTTTCTATACATTTTGTAGGTGTCTCTTGTGATTATGATTTTTTTATTAAACAGTGTTTATTTTAGGCACACAAAGATAACAAGAATCAGCGTATGAATCTCAACAATGAAGACAAACAGCATATTCACATAAACAGATCTACTCTGAACATCACAAAACTAGATACTAAAAAAGCTCATAATTTATTCATGCCGCAATGCATGATGGGAGCCATGGATGAGTTTTTATTGGCTACAACATGCTTTTTTGATGGTCACCGTTGTTGTGATGCTTACGCTGATTCTTGATGTATGTGTGTCTAAACTAAAGAACTCTTTCTTTATGTAGAACTAACTTTTAAAAACATGTAATATTATGCCAAAAATGCTGGATCACTTTTCTATCCACCTAATTTATGTACACAGTAAAGAAACCAGCATTCAGGTCACTCCATGATAATTAGTCCAAACCACAATCAAGTCCGTAAGATCACCTTGGCTCTGGTCTGTCTGTATGTTACGACTCAGTTACCACAGCAACACAAAATCTGAAGTTAAAAGCTGAAGGGTCAAGATCCCAACTAAAGCAAACACTGACCACAATAATGGTGACACACAAATTGTGATTTTCTCGTTTGGTGATTCTTCTTGTTAACATTAGGTGTCTTCAATAATGGTCAATCATAACTCAATTAACTTCTTAATTATCTCATTAACTTCAACTCTGCTTCAGTGTTACTTTTAACACTGCTTCAGCGTTTATATGTGTCCACACTCAGTGTTAAATTAACACTGGGGATTTTGCCCATCCCTGACTGTTAATCACTATTGATTAAAACTGTAGCTGATGTTTTTGGTTAGAATTTTAAATGAAAGAATAAACAAATAAACAGAGGTGTCAAGTAACAAAGTACAAATACTTTGTTACCTTACTTAAGTAGAAATTGGTGGTATCTATACTTTACCTGAGTAATTATTTTTCAGCCGACTTTTTTCTTCTACTCCTTACATTTTCACGCAAGTATCTGTACTTTCTACTCCTTACAATTTAAAAATAGCTTCGTTACTGCTATTTCATTCCGGCTTGTCATCATTCAAAAAAAAAAAAAAAACCTATCCAGATAAATTGCGCCATCCGGATGGAGTGAATTTGATTGTGGTTGGATTTTAATTTGATTTATTGGTTTGTACGCGATCCATCGCACCTGCACATGACACAAATCACATCACACTCCAGCAAGGACATAGCCAGTTTTGGGTTCGTTTATCAAAAAATATATTTCTTAAAAGTAGGGTTTGGGTACGGAACCGGTATCCGATCGCCTCAGAGTCAGCCCCCTTAAATTTCATATGAAACCGGCGTCAGACCGGTCTCCTCTCCGTCTTTCAGTGCGCTCTACAATCCGCAGACCGCGGCGGAGCAGCGCAAGCGCACTTAATCACAAACAGAGGACACAGCAAAAATATAGCCCTTAACACATATGAAGGAACACATACTTTAATTTCACTTATTTAAAAATACTTCATTTAATCATACGTACTTTATACATATACTACTGTGCAAAAGTCTTAGGCACGTTAGTATTTTCACTTAAAAGAATGGTGTTCGGTCACTTATTTATATATTTTTCTGTAGTGTGTCAGTATAAAATATCAGTTTACATTTCCAAACATTCATTTCGCCGTTGTCAGACTGCTTGTGCATTCAAAATCGCACTAGATTATTATTAAAATTAATGGCAAACTGATATTTCCTACTGACACACTACAGCAAAACATATAAATATCTGGCTTAAAACCCTTTTTTTGTGGTGAAAATACTAATGTGCTTAAAACATTTGCACAATTCTGTATTTTAAAAACTACATTGTTGCTACTTTATAAAGAATTAGCATACAGTAATTCACAGAACTGATTAAAGACAGTGACAGACAGCACTCATCTTAACTAAATATCAGAGTGAGTGGCAGAGATACAGTAGAAACATTATGTGTGGTTTTGTATTAAATAATGACCCAGATTGTGAAATACATTTATTAGCCTTAGATTAAGGGACTTGTATTCTCTTTAACTAGATTATTAAACTGCAGGGCAGGGTAACCTGCTGCTAGTGCAACCATAACTGACACTTGGGAAATGAGAGGATCCAAGATGAAAGCTATGGATTTATTTTGAATATTTGTATGTTCTTTAATGTTATCCATAGTTTTTTTGTGGTTCTTTTTTTTAAGTATCGGTTCAGGCACCGTTTAGGCGCCGGTACAGTTTTAAAAGTATCAAAAAGGCACTGGACCCTACTTAAAAGTTATTATTTCTCAGTACTGGCTCATTTACCAAATGGGTGCTTTCTCTTCATCCTCAACAAATTAAGCTACTGTAGGTAGTTCGGTAGCGAGACGTTTTAATAAATGATCGTTTGCGATTGACGACGCGATTGACAATGTTGTGATAAATAGGATATTCCAACTTTGTAACTCGTTACCCCCCCCCCCTCACACACACACACACACACACACACTGGACCATACCAGACGTATGTACTGAATACAGGAAGCTATCAATCAAAAAGGTATTAGGAGTATGAGTTATTTTTCATTTTTAGTTTTTGATTAATCACTTGGATTAATCATTCATTTTGACAGCACTATAATGTTTATTGTATATAGACAACCATACAAGAGTAATTGTTACTAAGCCTGCACCAATGTTCTTGTCCATTGCCCTCGCAGATTCCTGCAGCTAAGCTTGGATGTACATTTACATTCCATTAAAGGTTATTGATGACATGCCTCTGAAGTTTGACTTTTTGCACCATAACAACTTATAGGCAACTAGTCATAATATCTCTAGTCCTTTAATGTATTTGCATTGTACTAAAATGCGTTCATTTTCAATGGGCATATATGCGGCTGAAACAGGTAGCCTAGTGCATCCCAACTTTTTCAACATGAACATTTGAATATAACGTTATAGTCATTATGGCCTATGGCTTTTAGAATAATGTTTTTTTGAGGAGGTGGGGTAGTGCACATTAGGCCCCTGTGGCGCGGCCTAAGCTTTTGTTCTTAATGCCATTTTTTCCCCTTACATTACTTTTACTTTAATACTTGAAGTAGTTTTTTAATCCAGTACTTTTACACTTTTACTTGAGTAAAAAGCTTGAGTTGATACTTCAATTTCTACAAAAGTCTTTTTAAACCCTAGTATCTATACTTCTACTTGAGTAATGAATGCCAATACTTTTGACACCACTGCAAATAAATGAATGAAAGTGTCTTGCAACCACTGTTTGCAAATCTTGTTTTTAATTCAGATTTAAAAAAAAAATACTAATAATATTTTAATTGATTGTACAAATGTTGTTTTTCATGTTGTTGTGCTGCTTTTCTGACCAATGTGCACCATTTCAGTAACTTTTGATTGTTTATACTGACTGTGATTCTGTGCTGCCTGCCCCGACCTTTGCTTGTTACTGTTTCTGATTTTGGATATCCCCTGACATACCTGACACTGTCCTTTGATCATTGCCTGTTTGACCATTCTGATAATAAACCACTGCATATTGTTCCGAACGTCTCTGACTCTTTGTTACAATAGTATTCATCTGCTTATTTGAGCCCAGAATTGGAGGCACAGCACATCTGAAAGCACTCCTCAGCCTCTTCCAGTTTCTTCTTTTCCTCCTTTTTATTCTTAGCTGCCTGATCAGTTCCTTTGTAGTAAACTCTGACCAGCTCTTCATTAAACCTCTTTGGCAGGAAACTGGCCAGCTGTCAATACAAGACAAAACACACACAATGAGTTTTCTAATGATACTTGATCATGGAGCAGAAATTGCAGCAACAGTTAACATATAATCAACAGACTTCAACAGGTGAAAGTGTGCAATATGCACATACATATTGTCAGTACACACAGTGTTCTATTAGACAAACTTACAGTTAACACTACACATTAAACGCAATATGTACATACATACAGTTAGCACTACAGATTTAACACTATACACGGAATGTACACTATACGCTACACTGTACAATGTACTATATGTACTATACAATGTACACTATACACAGAATGTACACGTTCTGCATTCTGTAAACATATGCATGCATAAAAATATGCTAAGGTGCAACAGAGTGTACGTGAACCGGATACAGAAATGTCATGGATGTGCATCGGATGGATGCTGGGATAGTATAAAACGCATGGCTCCCAGCATGCATTGCTGCATGAAGCATGTCACCATTGTTGAGATTCATACGGTGATTGTTGATGTCTGAGTGTGTCAGCATAAGTTAAGCTTTTTGAGCTCATGTTTGTTAAAAGATTTTAACTGATTGTTATAATACTGCTGGATCTCATGTGTCAGAAACACAGGGTTTGTAATATGAATGTACTAATGGAACAACATAATTGTTAGATTAAAAAACATCAGTGAATCAGGTTATTTCATGATGATTGTAAAACCATTAACAGCCATCATCTGATCTCATGTCACTTTAGCTTTCTTTGAGGCTGCAAATGTGCTGGACAAACAAACTGTCACAGCAGCCACAATAGCCAAAACATATAATAAGTGTTAAGAGCTCAACTAATGGAAAAACTAATCACTGTTATGGTGTTTAACTGTTATGCTGTTATGGAAATTAAACACATTAGAGTTAAACCCCTGTTAATTTTCAATAAGAGCTTTTGTAGACGTCTGACAGAAATAAAGTCAGTCTGGTTAGTAATAAGTGAAGCTGGTAATGCTGTTTGTGGAGTTGTTTAATCCTCCTCTGCTGAGATCTTGATATATTTAATGTGCTGCCATGCATTTCACCCATTGTTGCAGTGTGGTGCTTATTTCAACCAAAATTCAACGTCTGCCTGATGTCGGAGTTTGACGTCAAACAAAGTTGGGTTTAGACGTCAATCCGACTTTAATTTTCAACCAAAATATGACGTCTGACTGACATTGGATTAGTTGGAGTCCAACCTTCCCTGACGTCACATTGATGTACTGTGCCTGCTGGGTGGTGTTTCTTTTTCTTCTTCAATTTGAAAATTTTGTACAGAAGATGCATACTAGCACCCTCTACCATAAAACAATGAAAACACAGATTCTAGGAGTATAGCTCAAATATATTTAGACTTTTTGTAAGTATAAGTCAAGTATACTTAAACGTAATTTTAAGTATATTTCTGAGAAGTACATAAAAAGCATTTCTGAGAAGTACATAAAAAGTAAACTAAAAGTATACTTTCCTATTTTTAGTTTAAAAGAAGTATACTAATAGCACAGTTGAATAAAATTATTTTTCATAAGGGTGGTGACAGTGTGTTGTCTCATTTGTAACTCATCCAATTCCTTGCATCTTATTTTCAAAACAGAAAATTACTCTAAACCCAAATGCTCATTACATTTACATTCAACACAACAAGTCTGTCTTACTTGCTTCATAGGACTTTTTAGATCCTGGAGAATTTTCCTGTGATCGGAGAGTGTTTTTCTCTCAGATCGAGGCATCTTCTCTTTTTGTCTTCTTTTTCTGGGTTGTTAAAAACTCTGGCAATAAAGTTTCTGTTACTACTGTTACTACTCACGGATTTCATAGATACATGTTCAGGAAAGACTTGTCATTTTAAGTCTGTGTCTCAGACCGGCCTGCTCTCATTGTTAGGTATAAGTACTTAACATTTACAGGCACAAAACATAAATTTCTGCCTGTTTTGATTGATACTGAAACATACAAATTGGTAATACTGAAACATTTAAAATGTAAACATTATTGTAGCAAAAAAATAAAAATAAAAAATACAAATGTTTTATATAATTTATTTGTATAGTTTTATATAATTTTATTGATACACAAATGAATTGTTTTTAGATCCCTTAACCAAACCTAAATATAATTATTTTATAGTGAATATAAAAAGATATAAAATTAGATGAAATGTGCAGGAAAAGCATTTCAAAAAGTCGCTAATCCCACTCCTACCTCTAAACCTAACCATAACCAAGTATTTAAAGGAAACTTGACAGATAGACTTTATTTTATAAAAAAAATGTTTTCAGTAACTTGAATTTACTGAAAAAAATCTCAAAAGCGGTACCAAAAGAGAATGTGTTAAAGTCATAGTTCTCTCTTGCAGAATACAATCATTTTACAGGTAAAGATACAAAGCAGAATTTAAGTTATTAATCAACATTATCCATTTTAGTGTCTAAATGTATGTTTGATGTAAGCACGGTTTATGTAAAGTACATTTTAATACTCATGAGATCATGTTGCTCAGAAGAATGTTAAGTTTGTTCATTGGCATGAGACATGATGGACTGCGGATGGAAAGACTATGAAATTTGGGAGCTGCTAGTCAAACAATATTTTCTGTGTAATTATTGTATAATTATTTGTCTTACAGCTGCCTTTGATAAGTGAGCATGCTTAGCAAATATTTACAAATACAATGCAAATATTGCATAAATAGCCACAACTTTATGACCTGCATGACAGCTTATTCCAGAGCAAATATGAGCTTAACTACTTTTTTGCTAAATAAATTGAGGTAAAGGAATTAATAATAATACAGTATTGCACAGAAGTTAAAAGTGAAGCATATCTTTGTCATTTTGTACAGTTCTGTATATGCAGTCATTTTAATTTCTTTAACCCAGTACTGCAGGGCTTTACATGTTTATTTTCCTTTTTGATGAATTGCTGGTGTTTGCTTTTTTCCTCATTTGTAAGTCGTTTGGATAAAAACTGCTGACTGAATGTAAATATAAATGTAAATTTAAACAAACATGCTGTTTTAACTCATTTAACCTCTTGTAATATGATGAGTAGAAATGATTTATATATGTTAAAGATGAGTCAGTTATGATATGTTCTGCATGAAAATGCAGGATGTGTGCTAGAGGATAATGGATAAAGTTTACAGACCTTATAAAGTGTTTTGGATGGCATCCCAATAACATTATGCAACTTTAAATAATCAAAATATAGTACAATAGTTAATATTTTAAAATGTATATTATATTTCTTCTTTTATTTTTTTATAAGTAGAAGTTTTAGTAGACTGTTCCCTCCTGTTGTATTTTCTCCTAAAGTAAACTCTTCTTGTATTTTATTAGATGAGTTATTGTCAGAGCAGTTTGAGTTAAGGACATTTCTGTGCATTAGGCACTGGAACATCAGCTTTATTTAATATATTTGAAAAAATGCCTTCCATTTCCAATGCAAGTTTAAGAAATTTATTATCAAAACCGCTTTGTGTTCAGAACTGAAAGTGAAAGAAAGAAGAGAGACATTAAGGAGAGATGGAGATAAACGACCACACATCCAGACAGATTAGCATCAATTCAAATATATCTGTCCTCTGGCAATGTCCTCACCTCATCTAAATCCGAAGATCAGTGGTCACATGATTTCCTCAAGTGGTCATATATTTCCATGCAGTGACCTGCTGAGCAGCCAAACTTTGACATTCAAACATCTGATAGCATGCAATGCAAATATTTAATTTATTAATCAAATGTTTGTTACTGAGGATAAATGTCTGGTGTTCGTTTTGATATTGCTTAATGGAAATGTACGATTATACATGTAAATATAAAAGAATGTCTCTTCTCTGGCTGAAAGAATCCAGCGACGTCTCAGAAACATATCTTAAATGCTGTTTTACATTATTTTTTATTATTATTTTATTTTTTAAATGATCATTAGATGTGTTTTATAGCTCAATTTGTGATACAATATTCATACAATTATACACTTTCTTCTTTAAACAAACACATTGGATATATTTCCTGCAGTCTGAATGCAAAGACTCGACCAAACATCCTAAATGTGTTTGGGATTGAGAGGAGCACTTGTGGATATGTGATATGCTGTTGTGATTTATCTGTCGAGATTCAATTGTAATGACTCTATTAGACTCTTTGAAGAAGCTGAATGATGCGGGTTTTTATCGGGTGCCGTTTGTAAAGCTGCTCATGCTGAAAATAACAGCAACATTTTGTCACATTTAGCTTCAAACAATGTTTAAAAAACTGGTATGAATTTTAGACGGTCACTTTTTTAGCACATTTACAACAATATTTGTCAACTTAGAGATATTTTAAATAGTTAAATATAAATATTAAATGTTACACCTAAATGTTAAATGTTAAATCTAAATGCTAAATCTAAATCTAAATGTAAATATAAAATCTAAATGTTAAATCTAAATGTTAAATCTAAATACAAATTTAAATCTAAATGTTAAATCTAAATGCTAAATCTAAATGTTGAATCTAAATGTTTCGGATGAAACTAAATATTTAGCTAATATGCAAATTCAAAATGCCGGAAGTGCCAAAATAAAAGCTCGATGAGGTCAGTGTGTGTTTATAGCATTGTGTTAAATAAGGAACGAATAAAAATCATCTCATCCGAGGAAATTGACTCTTGGACATGTATTATCTTGATAATGACTACCTAAAATAATAAACACGTTTGGAGAAACTGTATTTGAAGAGTACGCTAGTGTATGTAGATATTAATGTTAGGGAACAATGTTTGATCCACACTCCGGAACAGAAGAGGGCGGTATTGCGCCAATAAGCTGGATGCCAACCGCCATTAAACTGGGAAGAAGACGAATATGACGGCTTGCTGTGAGTTACAATGGTGAGAATATATTTTTTTCACGAAATAATTATTTAAATTTAAGAATACAAGTTATTTTCATACAGTGGTATTGATTTTGGAGTTAATAATCTATTAAATCTAAGGTGTAAAGTCAGCAACATATAAGCAAAAGGTGTAAAGACGCTATCCTCCGGTTTCACAGGAAAGATCTTGAGCCATGGCCTGATCCTGGCTTAATCTAAACCCTGTTTGTTACTTACATAATACAGCATATTTGTGATTGTGCTGTAAAAACACGTTTTATAATGAATAACTAACAGGGGAGCTCCATTAAGTACACGACTCAAAAGTGGATTTACATAAACCATATATACATCTTGAAGACTATTACTAAATGTCTATCATCTGACAGGATAGTCTTTGATAAGTATTGCAGGTGAGCACATTTAACAGACATGAAACAGGCATCTGAGTTCACTCATTGTTGTCAACACTGCTTTAGATGAGTGTAAGTCATGTAATCAAACAAACCTACATACAGTAACTAAACACAGGTTATCTATTTTATTTGTCCATTTGCAATATTGATAATATTAGGAACATTTGTGTTGGATAAAAAGCGAGTTACATCAGTTACTAACTAAACATGTAGATGCAGTATATTACAGATAAATCACAGAGGAGACTGACTCTTGTCTGGATGTTACAGAGACAGATGAGACACATGTGTGTTTATCTGCTGAAGAGTGACTGATGAAGGAATGCTGCCATCAAAGGATTTGTGTAAGTACACTACACAAATAAATGAAACATTTTAATTAGTGTAATTTCAAAGAGTTATAACAGCACTTTTCTTATTGTTGATTTCTGTGCATTTGCTGCAGATCTTTTGTGGTGGAGCAGGACCTGCAAGGAAAGGGGAAAAAAGGAAATACCTGAAACAAAATAATAAAGTAATGACTATTTTTATTGTGTGTGTGTGTGTGTATTTGTGTAGGTTATGAAAATGTCTGCAGACTGGTGTGTGCACTGAGGATGGAGAAGTCCACTGCAGCATCCGGAAAAGGTCCAGAGATATGGATGAGGTGCTCCATCACTCCAGCTCTCATCAGGACCAGATGCTGCTGTGGTCTCTTCCTCATCAGTGACCCCAGAGCAGTGAGAGCATCTAGAGAAAGACCACAAGACACCGAGGATTTGATTTTGGTAAAGTTTGTTCTGCTGGTTTCTGTTTATACAATGAAGGCTGACTTTCAGAAGCTTCAAAAAGCATCATCAAAAAATGTGATGGATCTTTTATCTGAAGTGATTGACAGTGCTCTTATGACAGGGGCCTACAATCCTCTGATCCACCTGGAGAAAAGAGCCGTGCTCCCAGACATACTGCTGGTTTTGAACCAGTTCAGTGGTTTAGCCCACTACAAAAGTAATAATTAATGCATGTACTTGTAAACTCTGTGTAAATGTTTTAAAGGTAGTAGTGCTCGTGGAGAGCAGGCACACGATTGTTTTGGAGCAGACACAGCAGCAGTCAGATTGTCCTGCACGTGTTCTTCTGCTCTCGCTTGAAGGTTGTGTGGTTCAGAGAGCCGACATCATGGTCTTCCTCATCCTGTTGCTCAAAGACATCCCCGTTGAGAAGAGTGAGACTGTGAAGCACAGGGCAGCAGCAGAATTGGCACAGCTGTGTTGAGATGAGAGTAAGATGTGGGATTCAGCATCTGTAAATATATGATTATTAGAACAGTAAGTTTGAATTAAGCTTTGTTTCATGTGTTGTTGACTTGTACATGTATGCATTTATTGTGATGCTAACATTTATACATTCTTTTAATCATTTAAACATGTTTCTTGTTGTCAGTAAATACAATATAAATATTTTATCTATTTGTGTATTAATTGCTTGACTGAAAACTGATGCATTCACATCAACTGCATTAGTGTATATTCTTGTATAGCTATGTCACGACAGAAAATACATTTTGCTTCTTTTACTAAAATGTAATTTTAAGGAAAAAATGTATATAATTATTGATTGGCATTTATCATTATTATTGCATGTAAGTGTTGGGGTGGGCAAAGGATGCAGTTCATTATGGGGTAATCTTCATTGTTGAGTAGTAATACTTACATTTTTAGAGTATAAAACCATCAGTCTTCTCCAAAGGTGAGATCTTCGAGCAGCTGTTCGACGTGTGCATACATTGCAGAGTCGCTGAGAGAAACTGTACTGGACTGTGGAGTTAGTGATGCTGTGAAGTGGTAGTGCACCTGTACCTCTATTTATTATTATTGCCAAACTTATAACATAAAAGATCAGGGTAAGACGGTTGTATTTAACAATAACAATCATAACACCATAAAACTGTAAATACAAATGTAACGTGTTCATCATATGAGATCCTATACAAGAAAAGAAAAATCACATAAAATAATTGAAAAAATATTATAGAGATAACGATTTGGGGTTTTCTAATTCTATAAAAAAAAAAACATTAGTGGAGTTAAAAATATAAAAACTACAGGAGCATTGAGCAGCATAGAGCGCCCTCTCGTGGCTGTAGACGGTCATGTTTTCTCTTGGTTCATGTCAAATTAATTTTGATAAGTCGCAGGACCAGCCAAACTATGAAAAAAGTGCGATTTATAGTCCGGAAAATACGGTAGTCATTATTACGATAATCCATGTCCAAGAGTCAATTTCCTCGGATGAGATGATTTTTATTCATTCCTTGTTTAACACAATGCTATAAACACACACTGACCCAGATAGCAATGAGTCGGCGGACCGCCGGCAGCGCTCCGGCGGCAGTAGAAGCATCAGAATGGCGTAATCGCAAACACGTTTGATGGTGCACCGCCGGCGGCAGCTGCTTTTTAGAAGCGGCAGCCGCCTTCCTACCGCCTTCGTTCCGCGGCCGGCCCGCGGTCCAACCACCGTCCCGCCGCCGTTATATCAAAGGCGACCCTTCCGCGGCCCGTCGGAGGCAATTCTATTTTCGAGCGATCGGTTGCCGCTTATATATATATATCATGCAGTTTATCAAGAATAATGATTGATCAAACCAGGCAAATTTCCATTTAAAGTTTTATTTCCACATTTCAAAGTAGAGTAACTGTCATTGAAACATGATGTCAGATCACTGAAATATAAATAACAGAAAAAAAATAAAAAAATATATATATATACACACACACAAAAGAACATGCAGGTTTCCAATTAAATTGTTAAAAAAAAACAGCCTTAGCTTACAAGCAAATTATAACACTTACAATAATTGTTAATAATATAAAGTGGTCAGCTCTGGGATGAAAAGAATTACCAGTAAATATAAGTAATGAGTATATCTGGTACCAAAGAATGTGCAGGACACCAAAAAAAATTCAGGTATAACATCACATTTACAAGCCATTTCTAACAATAAGATAAGTGGTAATAATTTAGAATAAAGCTCTGGAGTAGAATAGACCATTATAATGGCATTGCTGACCTGGGGTACAAGATGTCTCTTGTATCTGTGATAAACATCTTCACAAATATATAAAAAATGCTGAGGTAAAAACAGTAGTAGAACAGATATAACTGCAATGCTGACCTGTGGCACAAGGATTTGCAAGCTATATTTAACAATATAATAAGAGTTAAGCACTATGATAATATCCACAGTGAACAGTGTGGATTGGGTGAGTGCAGTCTGACACTTCTGGCTTCTTTAGGGGTCTTGACGTTACTGACTGCAGGATAAAGAAAGGGTTCCAGTTGTCAGTGATGCTGGGGTGTCAGTAGTCAGCCTAGGTTTAAGGGGTCGGCTGTGGGTCCCTCTCAGCTGTGCGGCGCCTTTTTCGCCTTCACAGTCAGATTCTCCTTTCAGGTAACGCGTAACGTTAACCTGGACGGCTTCATCAGTGGCATCCTGGGTTGCCAGGTTCTTCCGGATGGCTCCTGTAGATGATTCCATTTGAATGGCATAATGCCATACACATCTACTAAACATTTTTTTTTTACATCCAACTTACTTTGAACAATGGTCTTAAGGAACATGTCTCTAAAACATGCTTTATCCCCAACTCCAGTCCAGGTTGTATTGATGGAAAGGTGATTAGAGAAGATAATTTGAAGCATCTGCCAGACGGTTGTCTTTAGGTCCCTCCCACATTTGATTGCGAAAAACCGAAGCTGAAAATCCAAAAAAAGTGTTACAAATTACATTTCTCTGAAGCTTATCATACATACATATAAAATGTGACAGGGTGTGGATTCAGACTGTAGAATATGCAGTGTACAATCTTAATTCTACTTTTTAGATTACCCTATGGAGTTATAAACGAAATCAGCACACTTACAAATCGTTCCTGGAGCTCTTTATCCTGCCTCAAACTGTTGTCAAGCAACGCTAAATCTTCCTGGGTGTCTAGGGGGAGTAATAGATCCCCTGGCAGGGATAACTCTCCAACAGACACATTGGCACTGAAATGTTGCAGCATAGTGTCCATTTTGTTGTCCATGCTACGCACAACATCGCCAAACTCTCCAAGACATCGCAGCACTAAGGTCTGATCTGCACCTACAGGGGTTAAATAAAATAATAGTCAGTCCTGGTCCCTCAACTACTAAACTATGACATTTATATCTAGGTCTATTACATGTATAGATGGCCCCAGTGGGAATTAAACCAACAACCACAGGTGTTGTTTGCAAGTTGTACCTGATTGCCCAGTGCAAGCAAACGTCTTCAACATTGTCCCAACTTGCTTCACCTGCTCTTGAAGTGAGCCGCTGTCATCTGAAGCTACAAAATGAAAGGCATATGGTAATTTTGTACATACTTCACATACTCTTTCCTAAGTTTGACTTTTTTGTGCATGTTCTCACCTGCTCTTGCAGTGCTTTCCCTCAGAGCTTGCAAATGGCTGATCCTCCTCATCAATAAACTGAACAATGGCAAACAGCATCTAAAATAGAAGAAAAACGTGCATAAAGTAAAAATTGATTAATTTCCAGGCAAAATAAATTAAATTAAATTCTATATCATTATCAAGAAAATTAATGAGTAATTTAGAGCAATAAAATGTTTACTGTATGTTAATGTTTTTCTTTAATGCCAGTTTGAAATCTCAGGGAGAATTATATTGTTTAGATTGTTACAACCCCCTTGGCTCTAGGTGAAACATTACAAAAGGCCACATATGGAAGTACACTGAAAACCCTAATAAGTTGACTGAACTAAATTGATTGAGTAAACTCGTTGCCTCAATTTAATTGAGTAATGGAGTCTCCCAAAACTTACATATTTAAGTTTATTTAACTTGACGCTTTTGTAGACTCTACCTAAATCACTCAGAGGTTTTAAATGTTGATACTTGATTCATTTGAAGTCACCATTGTGGTGGAAAGTGTTTGGTTTAGTTGGGATCTTGGTCCAGTTGCTGCTGAGTTGGTGTATTTTAAAACACTGTTTTTGTGGTGAAAAAAGACAAATTTAAATGAGCTCAGGTGTTATCAGTTGTTTTTTGTTGATGAGAAAGTTATCACATAATACGTATTTGAGATCATAAAATAAGTTTTGTTTGATATTTTTAACAGGCACCAAGAGCAAAATACTTATTTTGAAGATGGACACAATGAATGCATTTGAAATATTTTGAGTAAAAGGTTCATGTACTCAAACACAGAGACTTCTAGATTTAGCATATGCATCACAACAACCTTGACAAACAAAAGAGCTCCATAGCACAAACTCATCCTTATTTTACAGCCTTTTTTGTTCTGATTGTCACCATTGATGTGATGCATATCCAAAATCTTGATGTCTGTTTGTGACGATGTGATCTGTTTTCAAAAAGTAAGTACATTATTTTATCTACTAGGTTTCTATCCATAAAAGTGAATCCACAGTTGCAGCAGTACATTTTATTTTAACTTATTACCATTACAAGCAAGATGTGCATGTCTGATCTCAACTGTAATTGCCACAATAGCAGTGTTTTACAACACACAAGTTACAGCAGCAAGAGACAAGCCAACATCGGCAAAGAGCTGATAACACCTGAGCTCATTTAAGTTTGTCTTTCTTCGCCACAAAAACAGTGTTTTAAAATACACTGTTACAGCAGTAAAAGACAAGCTTACACAAGAAGTAACTGGACCAAGATCCCAACTAAACCAAACACTTTCCACCACAATGGTGACTCCAAATGTATAATGTATCAACATTTAAACCTCTGTTAATTCTCAATAAGAGCTTCTCTAGATGTCTGACAGAAATAAAGTCACAGAAAACCTTATAAGGAGGATCTGTGAACGTCTATATCGGACGTACAGAAGACATAAAAAACATTTTAAACAGAGGTGTCAAGTCCAGGGGTCAGAAAGTAAAAGTCCTGCCATATTCTTGTTCCACCCATGAACTCAGCAGCTGATTTCACCAGAGGAGGAACCAAGTCATTCCTTTCAAGTCACAAACTAGTCTCAAGTCAAATCCCAAGTCCCCAAAGAGTTAAAGTCAATGAGATAATTAAGAGACTAATTAAATGATGATTGTGCATTAGTGATGAACACCTGCCATTATTGTGTGTTACAGAGGATCAGATGCTGATGTTTTATTGGTTAAACTGATGCCACCATCATGGAGATCAGTGTTTGCTTCAGTTGGGCTCTTGACCTTTGGCTTCTTGTGTTAGGTATTTCCCTGTAGAAGTACATGTGCTTTTATAAAGCAGTGTGATCAGTGCTGTGCAGAAAACCATTACTAGCTGGTTTTACATGACAAAGTAATTGTTAGGCATCAATCTGTTTATTTCCAAAAAAAGTGTATTTAATTTAACATATGTTCAGTTTTTTTTTTAATAACCTACCTTGTGGAACTGCCACATGCAAATAAACCGTTGGTATAATAGTTATAATGAAATAATTTGAAATCTAATGTATGTAATGCATATATATATATATTTTTTTAATCTTGTCCTACTAAGACGCACAGACATCATGACCCAGCATATGAATCTCAACAATGGTGACAATCAACAAAACTCTTCAAGCTGAAGTGCATGCTGGGTAACACCATAGTAAAACTCCCATCAAGGACTGTAGCATGAATAATTTTGTCACCACTGTTGAGGATCATATGATAAGTGCTCATGTCTAAAATCCTGAGCCTGTATAATTTTCCCCCAATATTTAAGAATTTCAATAATATTTGTTTAATAGGACTTTTTTGTAGTTCAGAAATAGCTGTACATCATGTAACAAACCAAAGAGAGACACCCTCATGGTGTTCATTAAATGTTTTAGATAAAAAAGAGCAATTTAATTTAGCAATTCAGCAATGTGTTAATGTTTACTATGTAACACAACCGCAAGTGCTTAAAAGCAAATTACTTTGTATTATTAAAAGGGTCAAGAGCCCAACTAAATCAAACACTGATCTCCATGATGGTCGCATCATTTTAAACAATAAATCATCCGATCCTCTGTAATTTTCAATAACAGCATCATTTAATTAGTCACTTAATTATCTCACTAACTTTAACTCTTTGGGGACTTGGGATTTAACTTGAGACTCGTTTGTGACTTGAAAGGAATGACTTGGTTCCTCCTCTGGTGAAATCAGCTGCTGAGTTCATGGGTGGAACAAAAATATGGCAGGACTTTTACTTTCTGACCCCTGGACTTGACACCTCTGATTTTAAAAAAGACATCATAAAACATTCTGCCTCCTCAGTGGACATCTTTTCAACGTCTGCAAAGACATAAAAAGATGTCCACTGGACGTAACTTTGCCCAATGGATTAGGTTGATGTTAAAATACACAAACATAGTAATTTCTTGTTAAGTTTACTCAAAAAAGCGCTAGCGATAAGTTGCCTTATTTTTTTAAGTTGACACAACTTTTTTTTTTACAGTGCAGTATAGGGTTCACTGTATTTTCATAAATATTGTGACATTTTGTCAAAAGGTCAAAGTTTAAATATGCTGTTATTTGTTTTACTTCAGTGTGCAAAAAGTGTGCGGTCAAAAATAAGAACATAATTTTCTGTCAAATTTACATGTTGAGTTAACTTAAATATATAAGTACACTTGAAATTAATACCAAGTTAAGTGAACATAATCGTTTAAGTACATTAAATAAGCACCAAGTTTGGTGAACTGAGTGATTTAAGTACAATCTACAAAACTGTCAAGTTAAATAAACTTAAATATGTAAGTTTTGGGAAACTCCATTACTCAATTAAATTGAGGCAACGAGTTTACTCAATCAATTTAGTTCAGTTAACTTATTAGGGTTTCCAGTGTATTGGTTTAACGAGTTAAGCAGTAACGTTAGCTGCCATGTTCTTTCTCTCAAAGAAAAATGATTGGGCCACTTCATCAAATACTATAAGTTGTCGTTTCAATAATCATACCATATCAAAATCACGTACCACAAGGATAACATATTTCACTAGTAGAAATCATGCAAAACAACTTTATAACTACATAACTTTACTCACCTAACATAATACACTAAAAAAAACGTCATCTTGAAATGTAGTTCAGCAAACCAAACAGACCAAAAGGACGAATTTTGTAATCCACCAATCAGTGCTTTTGTTCTCTTGTTGCTAGGCAGAATTCCTCCCATGGCCAATCACATTAAAGGAAGAACAGAGTGACGTTGAGTTTTTCCAAAGGATTACTCATGATTTGAGCTCACAACACTTAAAATCTTAAGTTTATGCATTTTGAAGGTAAATTAGTTAAATTAACTCATATTTTTATGTGGCAGGGCCAAAACGCAAAATTTTAAGTAATGTTTAGTCAACATTACTTGATTTTTTAAGTCAAGACAACATTAGGGTTTACAGTGTAAATTTTACAAATAAACATTTCATTTAAAAAAAGAAAAAAAAAATCTAAATAGTAATACAAGAATTAATAATAATAAAAAAAAAACATTCCAAGACATAAGAGGAAAATATTAATGGTACCAAAGTCCAATTTAAGACACTCTTTTCCCCCATCCCTTTTTATCACCAACTCAATGACAGGTAACGCTCCACACCATTCAAAATTTAAGTTTTATTTGTTATATGACATGCAAAAAGCAGTGAAATGTAGGTCTGGCATACTATTTTTAGACTGTGCAAAAAAAATAAGAGAAAATTAAATACAAATAATAAAACAACAGGAAAAAAAATAAAAAGTATATATTTTTGTTCATACCATGAATTAAATATCTATTTTAAAACCTAGTCAGAATCAGAAAGATATTTATTGCCAAGTAAGTTTTAAAAAAGGAATTATTTTTGGTTTATGCATGTCTTATTTGTGCATAAATCAAAGAAATGTAAACAATTTTCACCTAAGTGCATAAAATAATTTTACATATAGCCTATTAGGCTACTCTATCGCTTCAGAGTTTCAGAGTAATTTAAACGTCATTTCCTAAACCTTACCTTATCATGGAATCAAGAGTCAAGAATAAACCCTAATGGCTTAAAAAAAAAAAAAAAAACTAATATGGGATTTAATTCACATATAGGCTATTATGGTTTTGTAATCGCTTCAAATGTGAAAAGTAGTTAAAATGCTGTCAGTTCCACTTCCATTCTAACTCCCAACATGCTAAAAACATAGCCATGGCTGCTGGTCGATTTTATTAGAAATCCTTCTAATTAAAAGTGGCTTGCCGCCAGCCGGCCGCGGTCCATTAGACAGAGGCAACTGCCAAAGAAAATGAAGCAGTCGGCCCGCCGGCTTTTCGCCGGCGGCATCTCGCAAGAAATGGGAGTGACGTATTCGGCTGCAAACGTTTCATCCCCGCCAGCGGGACGCACCTATAGCCGACAGCTTAGGGCCGGCGGCAAAAAGAAGCCGTGCAGATATTTTTTGCTATCTGGGGACCTCATCGAGCTTTTATTTTGGCACTTCCGGCATTTTGAATTTGCATATTAGCTAAGTATTTAGTTTCAACCGAAAAATTTAGATTCAACATTTAGATTTAGATTTAGATTTAACATTTAGATTTTATATTTAGATTTAGATTTAGATTTAGATTTAGATTTAGATTTAGATTTAGCATTTAGATTTAACATTTAACATTAAGGTTTAACATTTAATATTTATACTTAACTATTTAAAATATCTCTAAGTTGACAAATATTGTTGTAAATGTGCTAAAAAGTGACCGTCAAAAAATTCATACCGTTTTTGTTTTTACATTGTTTGAGGCTAAATGTGACAAAATGTTTTCATCTTGATCTTGTGCTGCAGAGACAATCAGTTTTTTTGTGATCTCAGTAGTCTCTCATGATTATCTGCTGAGAGGAATCAATACATCAGTCATCATTTCAGCAGAGACTCACATTAAACAAAACAATCAGTTTTCTTTCAGATCTCAATGCAATTATCATTTGTGTGAACTGAGCTGCTTTGTCACTTTCTTCATTTTCAGGAAACATCACACATATATGTACTTACTCTTTTGTACCATATTTACAGGATCAATCTGTATTTGTTGTAAATGTATTTTTTTGGCTTTTTTAACTTTAGCTGCAATCCTCTCTGAGGGTTAATAGCACTTTTAAATAAATCAGAGATAATAAAATGTCATTAAATCATGTGAGAAACAAGGAGGGGTGCGTGGAAAGACTGTCTCTATAACTGACACTCCTATTAAACACAGCTGTGAATAAAACTGCATCTGATGTCTGAAATAGAAACGTGTGTAGTTTTGTCCTCTCCTGGTCCTCATGTGTTTCTGCTGGTGCTCAAACTGGGTGTAAGATTCACAGAAGAGTAGAGAGAGAAAGACACAGTGAAATAGTTTCAGGAGAACTTTGGAGAAGAAGCCCTGAGTCTAACTAAAGTTCATTCACTCTGATCTGCTGAAGGGAGAATCTGTGGATGATTATAATCAAGACAATAGTTAACAACTGTATCAGCAGATATCACTCATTCAACAATGAACAGTGGTGTCAAAAGTTGACATTCATTACTCAAGTAGAAGTATAGATCCTAGGGTTTAAAAAGACTTTTGTAGAAATTGAAGTATCAACTCAAGCTTTTTACTCAAGTAAAAGTGTAAAATACTGGTTTAAAAAAACTACTTAAAGTATAAAAGTAAATGTAATGTACATGTAATGTAAATGAACGCACTTTAGTACAATGCAAATACATTAAAGAGCTAGAGATATGATGACTAGTTGCCTATAAGTATTGTTATGGTAAAAAAAGTCAAACTTCAGAGGCATGTCATCAATAATCTTTAATATAATGTAAATGTACATCCAAGCTTAGCTGCAGGAATCTGCGAAGGCAATGGGCAAGAACATTGGTGCAGGCTTAGTAACAATTACTCTTGTATGGTTGTCAGTGTTGTGCATGAACGCGTTCAATGAACGACGTTCACTGAACGCGTTCATATTTTCGCCGAACGCTGAACTGAACGAATCACTTTTCATACAATGAACGTGAACGAGAGCGGCGCTCACTCTTTACCAGGGCTTAATTTGAGCCGGAACATGTTACGTCACCTCCGACATTGGATCCGGCACCTCCTGTGTCACTAAAATTAATTGCCTAAATGAAAAAAAAAAGTACTGTTTGTGTAGTGTTCAATGTTTGTGACACATGACTTGCGCGCTTGTTGTACTAGTTGAGATTGCTGTTAGAGGTGGAGGTGTTGCTTCAATTTATAACAACGTTTTCAGGATTTCTCAGAGGACAGGCTTCAAGTATAACTCGTTTGAAGTAATGGTGCTTCATATAACATTATCCAGAGAAACAAATGTTAATGATAAATCCCCTGTTATATTTGTACTGGCTACTGTATACAGGCCACCAGGGCACCATACAGACTTTATTAAAGAGTTTGGTGATTTTACATCCGAGTTAGTTCTGGCTGCAGATAAAGTTTTAATAGTTGGTGATTTTAATATCCATGTTGATAATGAAAACGATGCATTGGGATCAGCATTTATAGACATTCTGAACTCTATTGGTGTTAGACAACACGTTTCAGGACCTACTCATTGTCGAAATCATACTCTAGATTTAATACTGTCACATGGAATTGATGTTGATGGTGTTGAAATTATGCAGCCAAGTGATGATATCTCAGATCATTATTTAGTTCTGTGCAAACTTCATATAGCCAAAATTGTAAATTCTACTTCTTGTTACAAGTATGGAAGAACCATCACTTCTAACACATAAAATACTGCTTTTTAAGTTATCTTCCTGATGTAACCAAATTCCTTAGTATATCTAAAACCTCAGAACAACTTGATGATGTAACAGAAACTATGGACTCTCTCTTTCTAGCACTTTAAATAAAGTTGCTCCTTTACGCTTAAGGAAGTTTAAGGAAAACAGTTTGACACCATAGTATAATGAGCATACTCGCACCCTAAAGAGAGCAGCCCGAAAAATGGAGCGCAGCTGGAGGAAAACAAAACTAGAGGTATTTCGTATTGCTTGGCGGGAAAGTAACATATCCTACAGAAAAGCATTAAAAACTGCTAGATCCGATTACTTTTCTTCTCTTTTAGAAGAAAACAAACATAACCCCAGGTATTTATTCAATACAGTGGCTAAATTAACGAAAAATAAAGCCTCAACAAGTGTTGACATTTCCCAACACCACAGCAGTAATGACTTTATGAATTACTTTACTTCTAAAATCGATACTATCAGAGATAAAATTGCAATCATTCAGCCGTCAGCTACAGTATCACATCAGACAGTGCACTATAGACCCCCTGAGGAACAGTGCCACTCATTCTCTACTGTAGGAGAGGAAGAATTGTATAAACTTGTTAAATCATCTAAACCAACAACATGTATGTTAGACCCTATACCATCTAAGCTCCTAAAAGAGGTGCTTCCAGAAGTCATAGATCCTCTTCTGACTATTATTAATTCCTTATTGTCATTGGGATATGTCCCCAAAACCTTCAAACTGGCTGTTATTAAGCCTCTCATCAAAAAACCACAACTTGACCCCAAAGAACTAGTTAATTATAGACCAATCTCGAATCTCCCTTTTCTGTCCAAGATACTAGAAAAGGTGGTATCCTCACAATAATATTCCTTCTTAGTGAAAAATGGTATATGTGAGGATTTCCAGTCAAGATTTAGACCGTATCATAGTACTGAGACTGCTCTCCTTAGAGTTAGAAATGATCTGCTGTTATCATCTGATCGTGGGTGTATCTCTCTATTAGTTTTATTGGATCTTAGTGCTGCGTTTGACACAATTGACCACAACATTCTTTTGCATAGACTTGAACACTTTGTTGGCATCAGTGGAGGTGCATTAGCATGGTTTAAATCATACTTATATGACCGCCATCAGTTCGTAGCAGTGAATGAAGATGTATCATATCGATCACAAGTGCAGTATGGAGTACCTCAAGGCTCAGTACTAGGGCCGCTACTCTTCACGCTTTATATGTTACCCTTGGGAGATTTCATCAGGAAACATGGTGTTACACTCTAAAAAATGTTGGGTTATTTAATCTACCCAACTACTGGGTTATGAAATGCTTTACCCATTATGGGTTATTTATAAGGAATTTGGGTTATTTTGTGCAACTCATGCGTTGGGTCAAAATCCATCAACTTATATCAGTTGACCCAGCACATGGGTTGTTTGTGCTTCGAACCTCATCATCACATCATCACCAGAGTCCTCATACCGAGCACTCGACACAGCAGAGAACCTGACTGCTCATCCAGCGAGGCGAAGAAATAATAAAAAGGATGTGTATTTATTGCATAATATGCATAAATCTAGCATGTATTCGGTTCTAGGTTTGTAGTTTCACCCTTTTATTTGGGTAGTCTGTTGCAGTTTATTTTCCTACACTGTTAACAATCGCTGTAAAAAAATGGCCAAATTTTGACAGTAACATACTGTTTTTCATTAAAACAGTGCATTCTGGGTAATATTCATCATTTTCGAGAAGGTAGCCTGCTGCTATATATCGTTAATTAACAATGTTCAAAGTCGACACTCAGCGTCTGTGTTTCAAATCACACCCTACACCCTCATTCACTATTCCCTACATGAGTTTACTAATATAGTCCACCTGACAGAGACAATGAAAACTAATGAGTGAATTCAGACACTGGTCAACAGCTGCTGTTAACGAGCAGAATCACTGAATAAAAGAGAAACAAGACAAACACAAGAACTACAACTGACTTCAGCCACAGCCTTAGATTAAAACAACTG
Organism: Carassius carassius; assembly: GCF_963082965.1. NCBI lineage: Eukaryota > Metazoa > Chordata > Actinopteri > Cypriniformes > Cyprinidae > Carassius > Carassius carassius. The sequence goes on from NC_081760.1 coordinate 39,772,705, forward strand.
AAGATTTAAACAACCCACAAACAGCTTTACCAACTTCACTCATTACTAACCAGACTGACTTTATTTCTATCAGATCAGAGATCAGAGATCAAAAGATCTTATTGAGAATTACAGAGATTTAGATGATAATGTTAGTTTCATTTAGTGATCAGTGTTTGCTTTAGTTGGGCTCCTGACCCTTGACTTTTGTACTTTATTTTTTTTTTCAATTGCTGTATTTGTATCTTTATGGTACATCTGTTACATCAATATTACATTTGATGGACAAGTTATTATGGCTGTTTCTGTCAGGAATGATCTACTAGACTGACTTAAAGTGTTGCTGTAATAGTCAAATATTTGTTTGGTGTTGAAAAATTTGAGTGAATTACACTATTTTTTTGTTTCTTCAACTTTATGAGAATAAAATGTGATAATCTGAACATATTTTTTAATGACAGTTTGAGTTTTAAATATTTTGGGCATCACTGTCCACAACACTCAAAGAGAGACATCAACAATCAGCATATGAATCTCAACAATGGTGACAATCAAAAGGTTTATAATGCAATGCATGCTGGGTACCAGCACAGGATAAAACTCATCCATGACTCCCAGCATGCATTGCGGCATGAATAAATTATGCCCCTGAATTGTTCACTTATTTTCTTGAATTCTTATGTGCTTATAATTTTGCTTTTGTTTTAAGTTTTAGTAGCATGTTTTGTGATGTTCAGAACTTATCTTTTTATTTATTTTGTGGATTGTCACGATTGTTGTGATTCATATGCTGATTATTGATGTTTCTATCTAAATTTCAGCAAAGGTTTTTTTTTTTTTATGAGTGAAATTTTCTTAACAGTCTTTCATAACTTATGGCTCAGCAGTGTTTCTTATCTTGCTGTAGTATCAATAAGAGAAGGTACATGGGATTGGATCAGAAATAACAGATTGTTTGTTCTTGTCAATCTATAAACAACAATACCAGATTTTTTTCTTGTGTTGACTTTTTTCCCTCTATAACAAGCTCCAAAGATGCATTGCTACAGCATGTAAGAAAAAAAAACTTGGTTGTTGAAAAGTCACGTTCAAGAGCCCAACTAAAGTAAACACTGATCTCCATCATGGTAGTGAAAAACCCCCACCTAAACCTATTTAACTCTCAATAAGATCTTCTGTAGACATCTGACAGAAGTAAAGTCAGTCTGGTTATTAATAAGTGGAGCTGGTGATGCTGTTTTAGGAGATGTTTAATCAGATCTTGAGAGATTTTATGAATTCTTTTATTTCAGTTGATTTCATCTAAGGCAGTGGCTGAGGACAGTTGTAGTTCTTGTGTTTCTCTTTCCTTCAGTGATTCTGATTGTTAATAGCAGGTGTTAATCACTCATGCTCAATCATCAATTAATCACAGAATTATCTCATTAACTGTCTCAGTGTTACTCTAACACTCGGTAGTGTGCACACATTATAAGTGTTCATTCAAAACTAAGGATTCTGTTGTGGGGTTTAAAGGGTTAAAGATTTAAGATGAAGAAAAAACAGCATGAAACATAAATTAGTAGTAATAAACTGTAATTAATTTACAGGAAACAAACTGTAGAATAACAATTATTTACTGGCACCCCTGCTGCCACCCCTGCTGCCAGTAAATAACTGTTTTTCTACAGTTTGTTGCCGTAAATTAATGGTTGCCAGCAAAAAAAGGTGTTTTTCTACAGTTTGTTGCCGTTATGTCAAGGGAAAACAGTAATATACTGTAAAATGTAAATGTTAGATTTACCAAATGAAAAAAACATTTACTAAAATATTTGTGAACATCCATAGAAAAAAATATATGCAAAGTCATACACTGATAATAAGAGTAAATACTGAACTCGACTGTATTAATGTGTGTTTGCACCAGAGAGATCTGTTAGTTTAATGTAGTTTTGTTGTTCACCATTGTGCTGGAGAGTAGAGCTTGTGCTTCAGTCAATGATGAGCCACAAATTCTGATTTTCTGCTGTTTTATATAAAGACAGTAAATGTGTCGCTGATACAGTGATGATCTCTGCGTTAAGTACTTCAGCACATACATGTGTGTTACAGCTGATAATGAACTGCAGCGATTTGAGTAAAAGTCATGCATTTAGTTTCTTTACTACTACACATTAAGTGTTTGCATTTTTACATTACATATTTCATTTTCAGTGGACTCAAATAAAATAAGTTCATAATACTAACATCGTAAGAATGCTAGCTTTTAAACTCAAACTGTTTGAAGCAGTGGGAGTGGAGTCAATTTCCATGGTAGAATTTACGGGAAAATACTGTAAAAAAAAAAATTAAAAGTGGTAAATTAATGGTTGAAAGCTGTAAATTAACAGTACTGTACTGGCACCCCTGCTGCCAGTAAATTACTGTTATTTAACGGCACAATTTTTTACAGTGATATACTGTACTGTAATGTTAAACTTAATCTTGTTTATGGGTTAATTTTACCCAGCTTAATATGCAGTTGAATCAACCCAGAATTGTAATTAATTTGACCCAGCATTTTGGTACACTATATAACAAATATGTAGTTAAATCAACCCATAATTATAATTAATTTGACCCAGCATTTGGGTAGAATATTTAACTCATCTGTTGGGTTAAAAATGATCAACCTTGCTGTCTTGCTGGGTCAAATTAACTACTGTTGGTCTGGTGCAATAGTGACCCAGTGGTTGGGTTATAGAACAACCCAAGTTGGGTTATTTTTAACCCATCATTTTTCTGTGTGTAGCTTTCACTGTTATGCTGATGATACTCAGCTCTATATTTCTTTGCAGCCCGGTGTAACACACCAATTTGAAAAACTAATGGATTGCATAGTCGATATAAAAAACTGGATGACAAGTAATTTCTTACTGCTAAATTCTGAAAAAACAGAGGTGTTAATTATAGGACCTAAAAACTCCGCTTGTAATAACCTAGAACACTGTCTAAGACTTGATGGTTGCTCTGTCAATTCTTCGTCATCAGTTAGGAACCTAGGTGTGCTATTTGATCGCAATCTTTCCTTAGAAAGCCACGTTTCTAGCATTTATAAAACTGCATTTTTCCATCTCAAAAATATATTTAAATTACGGCCTAGGCTCTCAATGTCAAATGCAGAAATGTTAATCCATGCATTTATGACCTCAAGGTTAGATTATTGTAATGCTTTATTGGGTGGTTGTTCTGCACGCTTAATAAACAAACTACAGCTAGTCCAAAATGCAGCAGCAAGAGTTCTTACTAGAACCAGGAAGTATGACCATATTAGCCCGGATCTGTCAACACTGCACTGGCTCCCTATCAAGCATCGTATAGATTTTAAAATATTGCTTATTACTTATGAAGCCCTGAATGGTTTAGCACCTCAGTATTTGAATGAGCTCCTTTTACACTATAATCCTCCACGTCCGCTACGTTCTCAAAACTCAGGCAATTTGATAATACCTAGAATATCAAAATCAACTGCAGGCGGCAGATCCTTTTCCTATTTGGCGCCTAAACTCTGGAATAACCTACCTAACATTGTTCGGGAGGCAGACACACTCTTGCAGTTTAAATCTAGATTAAAGACCCATCTCTTTAACCTGGCATACACATAACATACTAATATGCTTTTATTATCCAAATCCGTTAAAGGATTTTTAGGTTGCATTAATTAGGTAAACCGGAACCGGAAACACTTCCCATAACACCCTATGTACTTGCTACATCATTAGAAGAATGGCATCTACGGTAATATTTGTCTGTTTCTCTCTTGTTCCGAGGTCACCGTGGGCACCAGATCCAGTCTGTGTCCAGATCAGAGGGTCACTGCAGTCACCCGGATCCAGTACGTATCCAGACCAGATGCTGGATCAGCACCTAGAAAGGACCTCTACATCCCTGAAAAACAGTGGAGATCAGGACAACTAGAGCCCCAGATACAGATCCCCTGTAAAGACCTTGTCTCAGAGGAGCACCAGGACAAGACCACAGGAAACAGATGATTCTTCTGCACAATCTGACTTTGCTGCAGCCTGGAATTGAACTACTGGTTTCGTCTGGTTTCGGTTCCTTGCCGCTGTCGCCTCTGGCTTGCTTAGTTGGGGACACTTCATCTACAGCGATATCGTTGACCTGATTGCAAATAAATGCTCAGACACTATTTAACTGAACAGAGATGGCATAACTGAATTCAATGATGAACTGCCTATAACTATCATTTTGCATTATTGACACACTGTTTTCCTAATGAATGTTGTTCAGTTGCTTTGACGCAATGGATTTTGTTTAAAGCGCTATATAAATAAAGGCGACTTTGACTTTGACTTTGACAAACAAAAGCTGTAGAGCACAACTTCTGTGGGTCTGTTCACATTTAAAGTGATTCAAGTTGTGGCCTAGTGGTTAGAGAGTTGTTGGTTCAAGTCTCGGGCCAGTAATACAATGACTGAGGTGTCCTTGAGCAAGGCACTGAACCCCCAACTCCTCCCTGGGCGCCGCAGCATAAATAATGCCCACTGCTGTGTGCGTGTGTGTGCATGGGTTAAATACGGAGCATGAATTCTGAGTATGGATCACCAGGGGCGCTGCACAAGATCCCGGGCCCTATGCATAGGCAGTCCTAATGGCGAGACACCCCATTCCCCCCGCCCACCTTGAAAATATATATTCCAGACTTTTCAAGGGCCCTCTCTTCCTTTGGGGCCCTGGTAATCAGTACTGGTTTTACCCCCAGTCCGGCGCCCCTGTGGATCACCATACCTGGCTGTATGCGTCACGCCCAAGGTGGAGGTGTGGAGGCACTACATGTCAGCAGACACCCCCAAGCTACCACACCTTCTTGAGGAGCTACCCCATACCGGAAAAAAGGCACACAACAAGAATTCAAAAGTTAACACGTTTATTGATTTGTTTAAAATGAACGTCTCTAAAAACGTCTCTCTCGATGTTGAATGACTGTGTGTGGTCTCTAGTTCCCCTCCTCCAATACAAATGACAGTAAGGGGAGTACATCAACACCCGAGTGGCTACGGCGCCAGATGGCGAAGGCTTGGTGAGAACTCTGTTCTTCTAGTCCACAGGCTGGATATCATCAGCAGCGGACTCAGTTCAGTGGGGTTTCAGCACTAATTCAGTGGCTCTGCGGGACTTCACACAGACTCTGTAGCTCTGCAGAACTTCAGCACAGATTCAATAAGAGTGGACGGGTCAGTGGTGACTCAGTTCTTTACGTCACAGGGTTCTACACAGCAGTAGGGTTCTGACAGCAGACTGACAACAGCAGATAACTCACTTCAGTAACTCTGTGAGGCTTTTCACCAAACTCAGTGAGCGAGAAGGGAGGTGCATATACTTCACAGCTTTAACAGGTTCTTCACTGAATTCAGACGGAGAATAAATGGAGGTAAATACACTTCACTGCTTCGCTGAGCTCAGACAGAGAGAAAGGAGGTACATATATCGGTTATAGATCACTTATTCTCCTCTCTTCATCACCCAGGGCAGGGCTCGCCCAAATGAACACCGATTCATCGAGGGATTATAGGCTGGTTGCCCGTACACTCTGCGACGTCCCACACTCGTGTATACACTACAACACACCCATTCACACATGATAATTGAAACTCAGCACACCATGCACAAACCTCAGATCCTTAAGGCAGAGTGCGGGCCCATACGACAGCCTCAACCAATGAACTCTGTCCCGTGTGCTGATACAAAACAGAGTTCTCACTGCGGTGTCATTTCCAAACATCCATCTTCAGCAAATAGACAGAGGATTGTGAACTTCAGCACTATGTCAACGTAGTGCTTCTTCATAGAATAATTATGACAGAAAGTGACCAGGCACTTATCTCAAGATGAATCTTCTCTGCCTCCAGTTCCTTCCTCTCTGTGTCAGTGCTGCATCTCCACCGATCCTTCCTCTTCTCCCGCTTCTCTCAAACGTCAACTTCTTTTATTTCCCTCCCAGTCCAATCGCCTGCTTATATATTTTCCCCCGCACAGCTGCCAGTGATTACCCTCATTATCTTCTATTCCATCGTATTTTTCCTGCTTCTGTGTATCCCCACCACAACAATGTCCCGGCCCATAGTTCCGGCTTTCGTCACCCCATGACATGTCACTTCACAATTGGATATAAAAGCGAATGAATATATTACCTGCAGGATCAACAAACACTGAATATGCAACAAAACCACCTCTTTGTGAATGGGATTATGTCAAATTTCTCTTTAACTTAAAATGCTATTTAATAATAATCTTAAGACTACACAAACGTTTTATCTGAAAGCCTATACAATTCACCACGTCCCTTCCTTTACCTTCAAATTACAGAACAAAGATATATCTGGATGTAATGTTAATAAATACACAACAAAGCAATTATCATGTTAAACACAGAAGTTAGGAAAAATGTTTTGGACAGCCAAATGTTTTGTAATTTCCTTCAGTTAAATTAAGACAGATCAGAAGTCACTAAGAAACATACAATCAAATACAAATCTCAGATTGTTTTGTTGTTTTATTCACTGATGTGGTTTTGTAAATAGATTTGTATGTGT